>NW_026800013.1:20000-65446 GCF_032191835.1 Heteronotia binoei | reverse complement strand
GAAAAACAGTAAGTAGATGTTTCTTATAATTCTATAAGATTACGTATTTACTAGGTATTGCTATCTCATCAATGCTTGTATGAATCCGATGAACCTCCTTCCAGAAAGAGTGCCATTGTAAACTGATTAGTATTAAATGGAGAATTTTAGAAAAACACTTAGCGAATGTTTGTTATGGTAACCTTGAATTACATAGATTTAGTCCTGCTTTATATCTCCGCTATACTGTTATGAATCCGTTCAATCGCTTTCCGCTATGAACCCCAATGTAAGCTAAATAGAATGCTGTGTAGAATTTTGGAAAAACAGTAAGTAGATGTTTGTTATAATTCTATAAGATTACGTATTGCTATCTCATCAATGCTTATATGAATCCGATCAAACTCCTTCCAGAAAGAATGCCACTGTAAACTGACTAGAATTAAACGGAGAATTTTAGAAATACACTTAGAGAATGTTTGTTATGGTTACCTTGAATTACATAGATTTAATCCTGCTTGATATCTCCTCAGTACTGTTATAAGTCCGTTCAATGGCTTTCTAGTATGAACCCCAATGTAAGCTTCACAGAATGCTATGTAGAATTATGGAAAAACAGTAAGTAGATGTTTCTTATAATTCTATAAGATTACGTATTTACTAGGTATTGCTATCTAGTTGCTAAAAATTGCTACCTCCTCATTTCTTCTACGAATCCTATTAAACTCCTTCCAGAAAGAATGCCATTGTAAACTCAATAGAATTAAACCGAGAATTTTAGAAAAACACTTAGCAAATGTTTGTTATGGTTACTTTGAATAACATAGATTTAGTGCTGCTTTATATCTCCGCTGTTTCGTTATGAATCCTTTCCGCTATGAAAACCAGCGTAAGCTTAATAGAATGCTGTGTAGAATTTTGGAAAAACAGTAAGTAGATGCTTGTTATAATTATATCAGGTTACATAGCTGCTAAAAATATCTATCTCCTCATTCCTTCTATGATTCTGATCAAACTCCTGCCGCAAAGAATGCCATTGAAAACTGATTAGAATTAAACGGAGAATTTTAGAAAAACACTTAGCGAATGTTTGTTATGGTTACCTTGAATTACATAGATTTAGTCCAGCTTGATGTCTCCACAGGACTGTAATGAATCCGTTCAATGGCTTTCCAGTATGAACCCCAATGTAAGCTTAATAGAATGCTATGTAGAATTATGGAAAAACAGTAAGTAGATGTTTCTTATAATTCTATAAGATTACGTATTTACTAGGTATTGCTATCTCATCAATGCTTGTATGAATCCGATGAACCTCCTTCCAGAAAGAGTGCCATTGTAAACTGATTAGTATTAAATGGAGAATTTTAGAAAAACACTTAGCGAATGTTTGTTATGGTAACCTTGAATTACATAGATTTAGTCCTGCTTTCTATCTCCGCTATACTGTTATGAATCCGTTCAATCGCTTTCCGCTATGAACCCCAATGTAAGCTAAACAGGATGCTGTGTAGAATTTTGGAAAAACAGTAAGTAGATGTTTGTTATAATTCTATAAGATTACGTATTTACGTAATCTATAAGATTACGTATTGCTATCTCATCAATTGTTATATGAATCCGATCAAACTCCTTCCAGAAAGAATGCCACTGTAAACTGACTAGAATTAAATGGAGAATTTTAGAAATACACTTAGAGAATGTTTGTTATGGTTACCTTGAATTACATAGATTTAATCCTGCTTGATATCTCCTCAGTACTGTTATAAGTCCGTTCAATGGCTTTCTAGTATGAACCCCAATGTAAGCTTCACAGAATGCTATGTAGAATTATGGAAAAACAGTAAGTAGATGTTTGTTATAATTCTATAAGATTACGTATTTACTAGGTATTGCTATCTCATCAATGCTTATATGAATCCGATCAAACTCATTCCAGAAAGAATGCCATTCTAAACTGATTAGTATTAAATGGAGAATTTTAGAAAAACAGCGAATGTTTGTTATGGTAACCTTGAATTACATAGATTTACTCCTGCTTTATATCTCCGCTATACTGTTATGAATCCGTTCAATCGCTTTCCGCTATGAACCCCAATGTAAGCTTCACAGAATGCTATGTAGAATTTTGGAAAAACAGTAAGTAGATGTTTGTTATAATTCTATAAGATTACGTATTTACTAGTTATTCCTATCTCATCAATGCTTGTATGAATCTGATCAAACTCCTTCCAGAAAGAATGCCATTGTAAACTGATTAGTATTAAATGGAGAATTTTAGAAAACCACTTAGCAAATGTTTGTTATGGTTCCCTTGAATTTCATAGATATAGTCCTGACTGATTTCTCCGCAGTACTGTTATGAATCTGTTCAATGGCTTTCCAATATGAACCCCAATGGAAGCTTAAGAGAATGCTGTGTAGAATTTTGAAAAAACGATAAGTAGATGCTTGTTATAATTATTTTAGATTACATAGTTGCTAAAAATTGCTACCTCCTCATTTCTTCTACGAATCCTATTAAACTCCTTCCAGAAAGAATGCCATTGTAAACTCAATAGAATTAAACCGAGAATTTTAGAAAAACACTTAGCAAATGTTTGTTATGGTTACTTTGAATAACATAGATTTAGTGCTGCTTTATATCTCCGCTGTTTCGTTATGAATCCTTTCCGCTATGAAAACCAGAGTAAGCTTAATAGAATGCTGTGTAGAATTTTGGAAAAACAGTAAGTAGATGCTTGTTATAATTATATCAGGTTACATAGCTGCTAAAAATATCTATCTCCTCATTCCTTCTATGATTCTGATCAAACTCCTGCCGCAAAGAATGCCATTGAAAACTGATTAGAATTAAACGGAGAATTTTAGAAAAACACTTAGCGAATGTTTGTTATGGTTACCTTGAATTACATAGATTTAGTCCAGCTTGATGTCTCCACAGGACTGTAATGAATTCGTTCAATGGCTTTCCAGTATGAACCCCAATGTAAGCTTAATAGAATGCTATGTAGAATTATGGAAAAACAGTAAGTAGATGTTTCTTATAATTCTATAAGATTACGTATTTACTAGGTATTGCTATCTCATCAATGCTTGTATGAATCCGATGAACCTCCTTCCAGAAAGAGTGCCATTGTAAACTGATTAGTATTAAATGGAGAATTTTAGAAAAGCACTTAGCGAATGTTTGTTATGGTAACCTTGAATTACATAGATTTAGTCCTGCTTTATATCTCCGCTATACTGTTATGAATCCGTTCAATCGCTTTCCGCTATGAACCCCAATGTAAGCTAAATAGAATGCTGTGTAGAATTTTGGAAAAACAGTAAGTAGATGTTTGTTATAATTCTATAAGATTACGTATTTACGTAATCTATAAGATTACGTATTGCTATCTCATCAATGCTTATATGAATCCGATCAAACTCCTTCCAGAAAGAATGCCACTGTAAACTGACTAGAATTAAACGGAGAATTTTAGAAATACACTTAGAGAATGTTTGTTATGGTTACCTTGAATTACATAGATGTAGTCCTGCTTGATATCTCCTCAGTACTGTTATAAGTCCGTTCAATGGCTTTCTAGTATGAACCCCAATGTAAGCTTCACAGAATGCTATGTAGAATTTTGGAAAAACAGTAAGTAGATGTTTGTTATAATTCTATAAGATTACGTATTTACTAGTTATTCCTATCTCATCAATGCTTGTATGAATCTGATCAAACTCCTTCCAGAAAGAATGCCATTGTAAACTGATTAGTATTAAATGGAGAATTTTAGGAAACCACTTAGCAAATGTTTGTTATGGTTCCCTTGAATTTCATAGATATAGTCCTGACTGATTTCTCCGCAGTACTGTTATGAATCTGTTCAATGGTTTTCCAATATGAACCCCAATGGAAGCTTAACAGAATGCTGTGTAGAATTTTGAAAAAACGATAAGTAGATGCTTGTTATAATTATTTTAGATTACATAGTTGCTAAAAATTGCTACCTCCTCATTTCTTCTACGAATCCTATTAAACTCCTTCCAGAAAGAATGCCATTGTAAACTCAATAGAATTAAACCGAGAATTTTAGAAAAACACTTAGCAAATGTTTGTTATGGTTACTTTGAATAACATAGATTTAGTGGTGCTTTATATCTCCGCTGTTTCGTTATGAATCCTTTCCGCTATGAAAACCAGCGTAAGCTTAATAGAATGCTGTGTAGAATTTCGGAAAAACAGTAAGTAGATGCTTGTTATAATTATATCAGATTACATAGCTGCTAAAAATATCTATCTCCTCATTCCTTCTATGATTCTGATCAAACTCCTGCCGCAAAGAATGCCATTGAAAACTGATTAGAATTAAACGGAGAATTTTAGAAAAACACTTAGCGAATGTTTGTTATGGTTACCTTGAATTACATAGATTTAGTCCAGCTTGATGTCTCCACAGGACTGTAATGAATCCGTTCAATGGCTTTCCAGTATGAACCCCAATGTAAGCTTAATAGAATGCTATGTAGAATTATGGAAAAACAGTAAGTAGATGTTTGTTATAATTCTATAAGATTACGTATTTACTAGGTATTGCTATCTCATCAATGCTTGTATGAATCCGATGAACCTCCTTCCAGAAAGAGTGCCATTGTAAACTGATTAGTATTAAATGGAGAATTTTAGAAAAACACTTAGCGAATGTTTGTTATTGTAACCTTGAAGTACATAGATTTAGTCCTGCTTTCTATCTCCGCTATACTGTTATGAATCCGTTCAATCGCTTTCCGCTATGAACCCCAATGTAAGCTAAACAGAATGCTGTGTAGAATTTTGGAGAAACAGTAAGTAGATGTTTGTTATAATTCTATAAGATTACGTATTTACGTAATCTATAAGATTACGTATTGCTATCTCATCAATTGTTATATGAATCCGATCAAACTCCTTCCAGAAAGAATGCCACTGTAAACTGACTAGAATTAAATGGAGAATTTTAGAAATACACTTAGAGAATGTTTTTTATGGTTACCTTGAATTACATAGATTTAATCCTGCTTGATATCTCCTCAGTACTGTTATAAGTCCGTTCAATGGCTTTCTAGTATGAACCCCAATGTAAGCTTCACAGAATGCTATGTAGAATTATGGAAAAACAGTAAGTAGATGTTTGTTATAATTCTATAAGATTACGTATTTAATAGGTATTGCTATCTCATCAATGCTTATATGAATCCGATCAAACTCATTCCAGAAAGAATGCCATTCTAAACTGATTAGTATTAAATGGAGAATTTTAGAAAAACACTTAGCGAATGTTTGTTATGGTAACCTTGAATTACATAGATTTAGTCCTGCTTTCTATCTCCGCTATACTGTTATGAATCCGTTCAATCGCTTTCCGCTATGAACCCCAATGTAAGCTAAATAGAATGCTGTGTAGAATTTTGGAAAAACAGTAAGTAGATGTTTGTTATAATTCTATAAGATTACGTATTGCTATCTCATCAATGCTTATATGAATCCGATCAAACTCCTTCCAGAAAGAATGCCACTGTAAACTGACTAGAATTAAACGGAGAATTTTAGAAATACACTTAGAGAATGTTTGTTATGGTTACCTTGAATTACATAGATTTAATCCTGCTTGATATCTCCTCAGTACTGTTATAAGTCCGTTCAATGGCTTTCTAGTATGAACCCCAATGTAAGCTTCACAGAATGCTATGTAGAATTATGGAAAAACAGTAAGTAGATGTTTCTTATAATTCTATAAGATTACGTATTTACTAGGTATTGCTATCTCATCAATGCTTGTATGAATCCGATGAACCTCCTTCCAGAAAGAGTGCCATTGTAAACTGATTAGTATTAAATGGAGAATTTTAGAAAAACACTTAGCGAATGTTTGTTATGGTAACCTTGAATTACATAGATTTAGTCCTGCTTTATATCTCCGCTATACTGTTATGAATCCATTCAATCGCTTTCCGCTATGAACCCCAATGTAAGCTAAATAGAATGCTGTGTAGAATTTTGGAAAAACAGGAAGTAGATGTTTGTTATAATTCTATAAGATTACGTATTGCTATCTCATCAATGCTTATATGAATCCGATCAAACTCCTTCCAGAAAGAATGCCACTGTAAACTGACTAGAATTAAACGGAGAATTTTAGAAATACACTTAGAGAATGTTTGTTATGGTTACCTTGAATTACATAGATTTAATCCTGCTTGATATCTCCTCAGTACTGTTATAAGTCCGTTCAATGGCTTTCTAGTGTGAACCCCAATGTAAGCTTCACAGAATGCTATGTAGAATTATGGAAAAACAGTAAGTAGATGTTTCTTATAATTCTATAAGATTACGTATTTACTAGGTATTGCTATCTAGTTGCTAAAAATTGCTACCTCCTCATTTCTTCTACGAATCCTATTAAACTCCTTCCAGAAAGAATGCCATTGTAAACTCAATAGAATTAAACCGAGAATTTTAGAAAAACACTTAGCAAATGTTTGTTATGGTTACTTTGAATAACATAGATTTAGTGCTGCTTTATATCTCCGCTGTTTCGTTATGAATCCTTTCCGCTATGAAAACCAGCGAAAGCTTAATAGAATGCTGTGTAGAATTTTGGAAAAACAGTAAGTAGATGCTTGTTATAATTATATCAGGTTACATAGCTGCTAAAAATATCTATCTCCTCATTCCTTCTATGATTCTGATCAAACTCCTGCCGCAAAGAATGCCATTGAAAACTGATTAGAATTAAACGGAGAATTTTAGAAAAACACTTAGCGAATGTTTGTTATGGTTACCTTGAATTACATAGATTTAGTCCAGCTTGATGTCTCCACAGGACTGTAATGAATCCGTTCAATGGCTTTCCAGTATGAACCCCAATGTAAGCTTAATAGAATGCTATGTAGAATTATGGAAAAACAGTAAGTAGATGTTTCTTATAATTCTATAAGATTACGTATTTACTAGGTATTGCTATCTCATCAATGCTTGTATGAATCCGATGAACCTCCTTCCAGAAAGAGTGCCATTGTAAACTGATTAGTATTAAATGGAGAATTTTAGAAAAGCACTTAGCGAATGTTTGTTATGGTAACCTTGAATTACATAGATTTAGTCCTGCTTTATATCTCCGCTATACTGTTATGAATCCGTTCAATCGCTTTCCGCTATGAACCCCAATGTAAGCTAAATAGAATGCTGTGTAGAATTTTGGAAAAACAGCAAGTAGATGTTTGTTATAATTCTATAAGATTACGTATTTACGTAATCTATAAGATTACGTATTGCTATCTCATCAATGCTTATATGAATCCGATCAAACTCCTTCCAGAAAGAATGCCACTGTAAACTGACTAGAATTAAACGGAGAATTTTAGAAATACACTTAGAGAATGTTTGTTATGGTTACCTTGAATTACATAGATGTAGTCCTGCTTGATATCTCCTCAGTACTGTTATAAGTCCGTTCAATGGCTTTCTAGTATGAACCCCAATGTAAGCTTCACAGAATGCTATGTAGAATTTTGGAAAAACAGTAAGTAGATGTTTGTTATAATTCTATAAGATTACGTATTTACTAGTTATTCCTATCTCATCAATGCTTGTATGAATCTGATCAAACTCCTTCCAGAAAGAATGCCATTGTAAACTGATTAGTATTAAATGGAGAATTTTAGAAAACCACTTAGCAAATGTTTGTTATGGTTCCCTTGAATTTCATAGATATAGTCCTGACTGATTTCTCCGCAGTACTGTTTTGAATCTGTTCAATGGCTTTCCAATATGAACCCCAATGGAAGCTTAACAGAATGCTGTGTAGAATATTGAAAAAACGATAAGTAGATGCTTGTTATAATTATTTTAGATTACATAGTTGCTAAAAATTGCTACCTCCTCATTTCTTCTACGAATCCTATTAAACTCCTTCCAGAAAGAATGCCATTGTAAACTCAATAGAATTAAACCGAGAATTTTAGAAAAACACTTAGCAAATGTTTGTTATGGTTACTTTGAATAACATAGATTTAGTGGTGCTTTATATCTCCGCTGTTTCGTTATGAATCCTTTCCGCTATGAAAACCAGCGTAAGCTTAATAGAATGCTGTGTAGAATTTCGGAAAAACAGTAAGTAAATGCTTGTTATAATTATATCAGATTACATAGCTGCTAAAAATATCTATCTCCTCATTCCTTCTATGATTCTGATCAAACTCCTGCCGCAAAGAATGCCATTGAAAACTGATTAGAATTCAACGGAGAATTTTAGACAAACACTTAGCGAATGTTTGTTATGGTTACCTTGAATTACATAGATTTAGTCCAGCTTGATGTCTCCACAGGACTGTAATGAATCCGTTCAATGGCTTTCCAGTATGAACCCCAATGTAAGCTTAATAGAATGCTATGTAGAATTATGGAAAAACAGTAAGTAGATGTTTCTTATAATTCTATACGATTACGTATTTACTAGGTATTGCTATCTCATCAATGCTTGTATGAATCCGATGAACCTCCTTCCAGAAAGAGTGCCATTGTAAACTGATGGAGAATGGAGAATTTTAGAAAAACACTTAGCGAATGTTTGTTATGGTAACCTTGAATTACATAGATTTAGTCCTGCTTTATATCTCCGCTATACTGTTATGAATCCGTTCAATCGCTTTCCGCTATGAACCCCAATGTAAGCTAAATAGAATGCTGTGTAGAATTTTGGAAAAACAGTAAGTAGATGTTTGTTATAATTCTATAAGATTACGTATTTACGTAATCTATAAGATTACGTATTTACGTAATCTATAAGATTACGTATTTCTATCTCATCAATGCTTATATGAATCTGATCAAACTCCTTCCAGAAAGAATGCCACTGTAAACTGACTAGAATTAAATGGAGAATTTTAGAAATGCACTTAGAGAATGTTTTTTATGGTTACCTTGAATTACATAGATTTAATCCTGCTTGATATCTCCTCAGTACTGTTATAAGTCCGTTCAATGGCTTTCTAGTATGAACCCCAATGTAAGCTTCACAGAATGCTGTGTAGAATTTTGAAAAAACGATAAGTAGATGCTTGTTATAATTATTTTAGATTACATAGTTGCTAAAAATTGCTACCTCCTCATTTCTTCTACGAATCCTATTAAACTCCTTCCAGAAAGTATGCCATTGTAAACTCAATAGAATTAAACCGAGAATTTTAGAAAAACACTTAGCAAATGTTTGTTATGGTTACTTTGAATAACATAGATTTAGTGCTGCTTTATATCTCCGCTGTTTCGTTATGAATCCTTTCCGCTATGAAAACCAGCGTAAGCTTAATAGAATGCTGTGTAGAATCTTGGAAAAACAGTAAGTAGATGCTTGTTATAATTATATCAGGTTACATAGCTGCTAAAAATATCTATCTCCTCATTCCTTCTATGATTCTGATCAAACTCCTGCCGCAAAGAATGCCATTGAAAACTGATTAGAATTAAACGGAGAATTTTAGAAAAACACTTAGCGAATGTTTGTTATGGTTACCTTGAATTACATAGATTTAGTCCAGCTTGATGTCTCCACAGGACTGTAATGAATCCGTTCAATGGCTTTCCAGTATGAACCCCAATGTAAGCTTAATAGAATGCTATGTAGAATTATGGAAAAACAGTAAGTAGATGTTTCTTATAATTCTATAAGATTACGTATTTACTAGGTATTGCTATCTCATCAATGCTTGTATGAATCCGATGAACCTCCTTCCAGAAAGAGTGCCATTGTAAACTGATTAGTATTAAATGGAGAATTTTAGAAAAACACTTAGCGAATGTTTGTTATGGTAACCTTGAATTACATAGATTTAGTCCTGCTTTATATCTCCGCTATACTGTTATGAATCCGTTCAATCGCTTTCCGCTATGAACCCCAATGTAAGCTAAATAGAATGCTGTGTAGAATTATGGAAGAACAGTAAGTAGATGTTTGTTATAATTCTATAAGATTACGTATTTACGTAATCTATACGATTACGTATTGCTATCTCATCAATGCTTATATGAATCCGATCAAACTCCTTCCAGAAAGAATGCCACTGTAAACTGACTAGAATAAACCGGAGAATTTTAGAAATACACTTAGAGAATGTTTGTTATGGTTACCTTGAATTACATAGATGTAATCCTGCTTGATATCTCCTCAGTACTGTTATAAGTCCGTTCAATGGCTTTCTAGTATGAACCCCAATGTAAGCTTCACAGAATGCTATGTAGAATTATGGAAAAACAGTAAGTAGATGTTTGTTATAATTCTATAAGATTACGTATTTACTAGGTATTGCTATCTCATCAATGCTTATATGAATCCGATCAAACTCAGAAAGAATTCCATTCTAAACTGATTAGTATTAAATGGAGAATTTTAGAAAAACACTTGGCGAATGTTTGTTATGGAACCCTTGAATTACATAGATTTAGTCCTGCTTTATATCTCCGCAGTACTCTTATGAATCCGTTCATCGCTTTTCACTATGAACCACAATGTAAGCTTAATAGAATGCTATGTAGAATTATGGAAGAACAGTAAGTAGATGTTTCTTATATTTCTATAAGATTACGTATTTACTAAGTATTGATATCTCATCAATGCTTGTATGAATCTGATGAAACTCCTTCCAGAAAGAATGCCATTGTAAACTGATTAGTATTAAATGGAGAATTTTAGAAAAACACTTGGCGAATGTTTGTTATGGTAACCTTGAATTACATAGATTTAGTCCTGCTTTATATCTCCGCTATACTGTTATGAATCCGTTCAATCGCTTTCCGCTATGAACCCCAATGTAAGCTTAATAGAATGGTATGTAGAATTTTGGAAAAAACAGTAAGTAGATGTTTGTTATAATTCTATAAGATTACGTATTTACTAGTTATTCCTATCTCATCAATGCTTGTATGAATCTGATCAAACTCCTTCCAGAAAGAATGCCATTGTAAACTGATTAGTATTAAATGGAGAATTTTAGAAAACCACTTAGCAAATGTTTGTTATGGTTCCCTTGAATTTCATAGATATAGTCCTGACTGATTTCTCCGCAGTACTGTTATGAATCTGTTCAATGGCTTTCCAATATGAACCCCAATGGAAGCTTAACAGAATGCTGTGTAGAATTTTGAAAAAACGATAAGTAGATGCTTGTTATAATTATTTTAGATTACATAGTTGCTAAAAATTGCTACCTCCTCATTTCTTCTACGAATCCTATTAAACTCCTTCCAGAAAGAATGCCATTGTAAACTCAATAGAATTAAACCGAGAATTTTAGAAAAACACTTAGCAAATGTTTGTTATGGTTACTTTGAATAACATAGATTTAGTGGTGCTTTATATCTCCGCTGTTTCGTTATGAATCCTTTCCGCTATGAAAACCAGCGTAAGCTTAATAGAATGCTGTGTAGAATTTCGGAAAAACAGTAAGTAGATGCTTGTTATAATTATATCAGATTACATAGCTGCTAAAAATATCTATCTCCTCATTCCTTCTATGATTCTGATCAAACTCCTGCCGCAAAGAATGCCATTGAAAACTGATTAGAATTAAACGGAGAATTTTAGAAAAACACTTAGCGAATGTTTGTTATGGTTACCTTGAATTACATAGATTTAGTCCAGCTTGATGTCTCCACAGGACTGTAATGAATCCGTTCAATGGCTTTCCAGTATGAACCCCAATGTAAGCTTAATAGAATGCTATGTAGAATTATGGAAAAACAGTAAGTAGATGTTTGTTATAATTCTATAAGATTACGTATTTACTAGGTATTGCTATCTCATCAATGCTTGTATGAATCCGATGAACCTCCTTCCAGAAAGAGTGCCATTGTAAACTGATTAGTATTAAATGGAGAATTTTAGAAAAACACTTAGCGAATGTTTGTTATTGTAACCTTGAAGTACATAGATTTAGTCCTGCTTTCTATCTCCGCTATACTGTTATGAATCCGTTCAATCGCTTTCCGCTATGAACCCCAATGTAAGCTAAACAGAATGCTGTGTAGAATTTTGGAGAAACAGTAAGTAGATGTTTGTTATAATTCTATAAGATTACGTATTTACGTAATCTATAAGATTACGTATTGCTATCTCATCAATTGTTATATGAATCCGATCAAACTCCTTCCAGAAAGAATGCCACTGTAAACTGACTAGAATTAAATGGAGAATTTTAGAAATACACTTAGAGAATGTTTTTTATGGTTACCTTGAATTACATAGATTTAATCCTGCTTGATATCTCCTCAGTACTGTTATAAGTCCGTTCAATGGCTTTCTAGTATGAACCCCAATGTAAGCTTCACAGAATGCTATGTAGAATTATGGAAAAACAGTAAGTAGATGTTTGTTATAATTCTATAAGATTACGTATTTAATAGGTATTGCTATCTCATCAATGCTTATATGAATCCGATCAAACTCATTCCAGAAAGAATGCCATTCTAAACTGATTAGTATTAAATGGAGAATTTTAGAAAAACACTTAGCGAATGTTTGTTATGGTAACCTTGAATTACATAGATTTAGTCCTGCTTTCTATCTCCGCTATACTGTTATGAATCCGTTCAATTGCTTTCCGCTATGAACCCCAATGTAAGCTAAATAGAATGCTGTGTAGAATTTTGGAAAAACAGTAAGTAGATGTTTGTTATAATTCTATAAGATTACGTATTGCTATCTCATCAATGCTTATATGAATCCGATCAAACTCCTTCCAGAAAGAATGCCACTGTAAACTGACTAGAATTAAACGGAGAATTTTAGAAATACACTTAGAGAATGTTTGTTATGGTTACCTTGAATTACATAGATTTAATCCTGCTTGATATCTCCTCAGTACTGTTATAAGTCCGTTCAATGGCTTTCTAGTATGAACCCCAATGTAAGCTTCACAGAATGCTATGTAGAATTATGGAAAAACAGTAAGTAGATGTTTCTTATAATTCTATAAGATTACGTATTTACTAGGTATTGCTATCTCATCAATGCTTGTATGAATCCGATGAACCTCCTTCCAGAAAGAGTGCCATTGTAAACTGATTAGTATTAAATGGAGAATTTTAGAAAAACACTTAGCGAATGTTTGTTATGGTAACCTTGAATTACATAGATTTAGTCCTGCTTTATATCTCCGCTATACTGTTATGAATCCATTCAATCGCTTTCCGCTATGAACCCCAATGTAAGCTAAATAGAATGCTGTGTAGAATTTTGGAAAAACAGGAAGTAGATGTTTGTTATAATTCTATAAGATTACGTATTGCTATCTCATCAATGCTTATATGAATCCGATCAAACTCCTTCCAGAAAGAATGCCACTGTAAACTGACTAGAATTAAACGGAGAATTTTAGAAATACACTTAGAGAATGTTTGTTATGGTTACCTTGAATTACATAGATTTAATCCTGCTTGATATCTCCTCAGTACTGTTATAAGTCCGTTCAATGGCTTTCTAGTATGAACCCCAATGTAAGCTTCACAGAATGCTATGTAGAATTATGGAAAAACAGTAAGTAGATGTTTCTTATAATTCTATAAGATTACGTATTTACTAGGTATTGCTATCTAGTTGCTAAAAATTGCTACCTCCTCATTTCTTCTACGAATCCTATTAAACTCCTTCCAGAAAGAATGCCATTGTAAACTCAATAGAATTAAACCGAGAATTTTAGAAAAACACTTAGCAAATGTTTGTTATGGTTACTTTGAATAACATAGATTTAGTGCTGCTTTATATCTCCGCTGTTTCGTTATGAATCCTTTCCGCTATGAAAACCAGCGAAAGCTTAATAGAATGCTGTGTAGAATTTTGGAAAAACAGTAAGTAGATGCTTGTTATAATTATATCAGGTTACATAGCTGCTAAAAATATCTATCTCCTCATTCCTTCTATGATTCTGATCAAACTCCTGCCGCAAAGAATGCCATTGAAAACTGATTAGAATTAAACGGAGAATTTTAGAAAAACACTTAGCGAATGTTTGTTATGGTTACCTTGAATTACATAGATTTAGTCCAGCTTGATGTCTCCACAGGACTGTAATGAATCCGTTCAATGGCTTTCCAGTATGAACCCCAATGTAAGCTTAATAGAATGCTATGTAGAATTATGGAAAAACAGTAAGTAGATGTTTCTTATAATTCTATAAGATTACGTATTTACTAGGTATTGCTATCTCATCAATGCTTGTATGAATCCGATGAACCTCCTTCCAGAAAGAGTGCCATTGTAAACTGATTAGTATTAAATGGAGAATTTTAGAAAAGCACTTAGCGAATGTTTGTTATGGTAACCTTGAATTACATAGATTTAGTCCTGCTTTATATCTCCGCTATACTGTTATGAATCCGTTCAATCGCTTTCCGCTATGAACCCCAATGTAAGCTAAATAGAATGCTGTGTAGAATTTTGGAAAAACAGCAAGTAGATGTTTGTTATAATTCTATAAGATTACGTATTTACGTAATCTATAAGATTACGTATTGCTATCTCATCAATGCTTATATGAATCCGATCAAACTCCTTCCAGAAAGAATGCCACTGTAAACTGACTAGAATTAAACGGAGAATTTTAGAAATACACTTAGAGAATGTTTGTTATGGTTACCTTGAATTACATAGATGTAGTCCTGCTTGATATCTCCTCAGTACTGTTATAAGTCCGTTCAATGGCTTTCTAGTATGAACCCCAATGTAAGCTTCACAGAATGCTATGTAGAATTTTGGAAAAACAGTAAGTAGATGTTTGTTATAATTCTATAAGATTACGTATTTACTAGTTATTCCTATCTCATCAATGCTTGTATGAATCTGATCAAACTCCTTCCAGAAAGAATGCCATTGTAAACTGATTAGTATTAAATGGAGAATTTTAGAAAACCACTTAGCAAATGTTTGTTATGGTTCCCTTGAATTTCATAGATATAGTCCTGACTGATTTCTCCGCAGTACTGTTTTGAATCTGTTCAATGGCTTTCCAATATGAACCCCAATGGAAGCTTAACAGAATGCTGTGTAGAATATTGAAAAAACGATAAGTAGATGCTTGTTATAATTATTTTAGATTACATAGTTGCTAAAAATTGCTACCTCCTCATTTCTTCTACGAATCCTATTAAACTCCTTCCAGAAAGAATGCCATTGTAAACTCAATAGAATTAAACCGAGAATTTTAGAAAAACACTTAGCAAATGTTTGTTATGGTTACTTTGAATAACATAGATTTAGTGGTGCTTTATATCTCCGCTGTTTCGTTATGAATCCTTTCCGCTATGAAAACCAGCGTAAGCTTAATAGAATGCTGTGTAGAATTTCGGAAAAACAGTAAGTAGATGCTTGTTATAATTATATCAGATTACATAGCTGCTAAAAATATCTATCTCCTCATTCCTTCTATGATTCTGATCAAACTCCTGCCGCAAAGAATGCCATTGAAAACTGATTAGAATTCAACGGAGAATTTTAGACAAACACTTAGCGAATGTTTGTTATGGTTACCTTGAATTACATAGATTTAGTCCAGCTTGATGTCTCCACAGGACTGTAATGAATCCGTTCAATGGCTTTCCAGTATGAACCCCAATGTAAGCTTAATAGAATGCTATGTAGAATTATGGAAAAACAGTAAGTAGATGTTTCTTATAATTCTATACGATTACGTATTTACTAGGTATTGCTATCTCATCAATGCTTGTATGAATCCGATGAACCTCCTTCCAGAAAGAGTGCCATTGTAAACTGATGGAGAATGGAGAATTTTAGAAAAACACTTAGCGAATGTTTGTTATGGTAACCTTGAATTACATAGATTTAGTCCTGCTTTATATCTCCGCTATACTGTTATGAATCCGTTCAATCGCTTTCCGCTATGAACCCCAATGTAAGCTAAATAGAATGCTGTGTAGAATTTTGGAAAAACAGTAAGTAGATGTTTGTTATAATTCTATAAGATTACGTATTTACGTAATCTATAAGATTACGTATTTACGTAATCTATAAGATTACGTATTTCTATCTCATCAATGCTTATATGAATCTGATCAAACTCCTTCCAGAAAGAATGCCACTGTAAACTGACTAGAATTAAATGGAGAATTTTAGAAATGCACTTAGAGAATGTTTTTTATGGTTACCTTGAATTACATAGATTTAATCCTGCTTGATATCTCCTCAGTACTGTTATAAGTCCGTTCAATGGCTTTCTAGTATGAACCCCAATGTAAGCTTCACAGAATGCTGTGTAGAATTTTGAAAAAACGATAAGTAGATGCTTGTTATAATTATTTTAGATTACATAGTTGCTAAAAATTGCTACCTCCTCATTTCTTCTACGAATCCTATTAAACTCCTTCCAGAAAGTATGCCATTGTAAACTCAATAGAATTAAACCGAGAATTTTAGAAAAACACTTAGCAAATGTTTGTTATGGTTACTTTGAATAACATAGATTTAGTGCTGCTTTATATCTCCGCTGTTTCGTTATGAATCCTTTCCGCTATGAAAACCAGCGTAAGCTTAATAGAATGCTGTGTAGAATCTTGGAAAAACAGTAAGTAGATGCTTGTTATAATTATATCAGGTTACATAGCTGCTAAAAATATCTATCTCCTCATTCCTTCTATGATTCTGATCAAACTCCTGCCGCAAAGAATGCCATTGAAAACTGATTAGAATTAAACGGAGAATTTTAGAAAAACACTTAGCGAATGTTTGTTATGGTTACCTTGAATTACATAGATTTAGTCCAGCTTGATGTCTCCACAGGACTGTAATGAATCCGTTCAATGGCTTTCCAGTATGAACCCCAATGTAAGCTTAATAGAATGCTATGTAGAATTATGGAAAAACAGTAAGTAGATGTTTCTTATAATTCTATAAGATTACGTATTTACTAGGTATTGCTATCTCATCAATGCTTGTATGAATCCGATGAACCTCCTTCCAGAAAGAGTGCCATTGTAAACTGATTAGTATTAAATGGAGAATTTTAGAAAAACACTTAGCGAATGTTTGTTATGGTAACCTTGAATTACATAGATTTAGTCCTGCTTTATATCTCCGCTATACTGTTATGAATCCGTTCAATCGCTTTCCGCTATGAACCCCAATGTAAGCTAAATAGAATGCTGTGTAGAATTATGGAAGAACAGTAAGTAGATGTTTGTTATAATTCTATAAGATTACGTATTTACGTAATCTATACGATTACGTATTGCTATCTCATCAATGCTTATATGAATCCGATCAAACTCCTTCCAGAAAGAATGCCACTGTAAACTGACTAGAATAAACCGGAGAATTTTAGAAATACACTTAGAGAATGTTTGTTATGGTTACCTTGAATTACATAGATGTAATCCTGCTTGATATCTCCTCAGTACTGTTATAAGTCCGTTCAATGGCTTTCTAGTATGAACCCCAATGTAAGCTTCACAGAATGCTATGTAGAATTATGGAAAAACAGTAAGTAGATGTTTGTTATAATTCTATAAGATTACGTATTTACTAGGTATTGCTATCTCATCAATGCTTATATGAATCCGATCAAACTCAGAAAGAATTCCATTCTAAACTGATTAGTATTAAATGGAGAATTTTAGAAAAACACTTGGCGAATGTTTGTTATGGAACCCTTGAATTACATAGATTTAGTCCTGCTTTATATCTCCGCAGTACTCTTATGAATCCGTTCATCGCTTTTCACTATGAACCACAATGTAAGCTTAATAGAATGCTATGTAGAATTATGGAAGAACAGTAAGTAGATGTTTCTTATATTTCTATAAGATTACGTATTTACTAAGTATTGATATCTCATCAATGCTTGTATGAATCTGATGAAACTCCTTCCAGAAAGAATGCCATTGTAAACTGATTAGTATTAAATGGAGAATTTTAGAAAAACACTTGGCGAATGTTTGTTATGGTAACCTTGAATTACATAGATTTAGTCCTGCTTTATATCTCCGCTATACTGTTATGAATCCGTTCAATCGCTTTCCGCTATGAACCCCAATGTAAGCTTAATAGAATGCTATGTAGAATTTTGGAAAAACAGTAAGTAGATGTTTGTTATAATTCTATAAGATTACGTATTTACTAGTTATTCCTATCTCATCAATGCTTGTATGAATCTGATCAAACTCCTTCCAGAAAGAATGCCATTGTAAACTGATTAGTATTAAATGGAGAATTTTAGAAAACCACTTAGCAAATGTTTGTTATGGTTCCCTTGAATTTCATAGATATAGTCCTGACTGATTTCTCCGCAGTACTGTTATGAATCTGTTCAATGGCTTTCCAATATGAACCCCAATGGAAGCTTAACAGAATGCTGTGTAGAATTTTGAAAAAATGATAAGTAGATGCTTGTTATAATTATTTTAGATTACATAGTTGCTAAAAATTGCTACCTCCTCATTTCTTCTACGAATCGTATTAAACTCCTTCCAGAAAGAATGCCATTGTAAACTCAATAGAATTAAACCGAGAATTTTAGAAAAACACTTAGCAAATGTTTGTTATGGTTACTTTGAATAACATAGATTTAGTACTGCTTTATATCTCCGCTGTTTCGTTATGAATCCTTTCCGCTATGAAAACCAGCGTAAGCTTAATAGAATGCTGTGTAGAATTTTGGAAAAACAGTAAGTAGATGCTTGTTATAATTATATCAGATTACATAGCTGCTAAAAATATCTATCTCCTCATTCCTTCTATGATTCTGATCAAACTCCTGCCGCAAAGAATGCCATTGAAAACTGATTAGAATTAAACGGAGAATTTTAGAAAAACACTTAGCGAATGTTTGTTATGGTTACCTTGAATTACATAGATTTAGTCCAGCTTGATGTCTCCACAGGACTGTAATGAATCCGTTCAATGGCTTTCCAGTATGAACCCCAATGTAAGCTTTATAGAATGCTATGTAGAATTATGGAAAAACAGTAAGTAGATGTTTCTTATAATTCTATAAGATTACGTATTTACTAGGTATTGCTATCTCATCAATGCTTGTATGAATCCGATGAACCTCCTTCCAGAAAGAGTGCCATTGTAAACTGATTAGTATTAAATGGAGAATTTTAGAAAAACACTTAGCGAATGTTTGTTATGGTAACCTTGAATTACATAGATTTAGTCCTGCTTTATATCTCCGCTATACTGTTATGAATCCGTTCAATCGCTTTCCGCTATGAACCCCAATGTAAGCTAAATAGAATGCTGTGTAGAATTTTGGAAAAACAGTAAGTAGATGTTTGTTATAATTCTATAAGATTACGTATTGCTATCTCATCAATGCTTATATGAATCCGATCAAACTCCTTCCAGAAAGAATGCCACTGTAAACTGACTAGAATTAAACGGAGAATTTTAGAAATACACTTAGAGAATGTTTGTTATGGTTACCTTGAATTACATAGATTTAATCCTGCTTGATATCTCCTCAGTACTGTTATAAGTCCGTTCAATGGCTTTCTAGTATGAACCCCAATGTAAGCTTCACAGAATGCTATGTAGAATTATGGAAAAACAGTAAGTAGATGTTTCTTATAATTCTATAAGATTACGTATTTACTAGGTATTGCTATCTAGTTGCTAAAAATTGCTACCTCCTCATTTCTTCTACGAATCCTATTAAACTCCTTCCAGAAAGAATGCCATTGTAAACTCAATAGAATTAAACCGAGAATTTTAGAAAAACACTTAGCAAATGTTTGTTATGGTTACTTTGAATAACATAGATTTAGTGCTGCTTTATATCTCCGCTGTTTCGTTATGAATCCTTTCCGCTATGAAAACCAGCGTAAGCTTAATAGAATGCTGTGTAGAATTTTGGAAAAACAGTAAGGAGATGCTTGTTATTATTATATCAGATTACATAGCTGCTAAAAATATCTATCTCCTCATTCCTTCTATGATTCTGATCAAACTCCTGCCGCAAAGAATGCCATTGAAAACTGATTAGAATTAAACGGAGAATTTTAGAAAAACACTTAGCGAATGTTTGTTATGGTTACCTTGAATTACATAGATTTAGTCCAGCATGATGTCTCCACAGGACTGTAATGAATCCGTTCAATGGCTTTCCAGTATGAACCCCAATGTAAGCTTAATAGAATGCTATGTAGAATTATGGAAAAACAGTAAGTAGATGTTTCTTATAATTCTATAAGATTACGTATTTACTAGGTATTGCTATCTCATCAATGCTTGTATGAATCCGATGAACCTCCTTCCAGAAAGAGTGCCATTGTAAACTGATTAGTATTAAATGGAGAATTTTAGAAAAACACTTAGCGAATGTTTGTTATGGTAACCTTGAATTACATAGATTTAGTCCTGCTTTCTATCTCCGCTATACTGTTATGAATCCGTTCAATCGCTTTCCGCTATGAACCCCAATGTAAGCTAAATAGAATGCTGTGTAGAATTTTGGAAAAACAGTAAGTAGATGTTTGTTATAATTCTATAAGATTACGTATTTACGTAATCTATAAGATTACGTATTGCTATCTCATCAATTGTTATATGAATCCGATCAAACTCCTTCCAGAAAGAATGCCACTGTAAACTGACTAGAATAAAATGGAGAATTTTAGAAATACACTTAGAGAATGTTTTTTATGGTTACCTTGAATTACATAGATTTAATCCTGCTTGATATCTCCTCAGTACTGTTATAAGTCCGTTCAATGGCTTTCTAGTATGAACCCCAATGTAAGCTTCACAGAATGCTATGTAGAATTATGGAAAACAGTAAGTAGATGTTTGTTATAATTCTATAAGATTACGTATTTACTAGGTATTGCTATCTCATCAATGCTTATATGAATCCGATCAAACTCATTCCAGAAAGAATGCCATTCTAAACTGATTAGTATTAAATGGAGAATTTTAGAAAAACACTTGGCGAATGTTTGTTATGGACCCCTTGAATTACATAGATTTAGTCCTGCTTTATATCTCCGCAGTACTCTTATGAATCCGTTCATCGCTTTTCACTATGAACCACAATGTAAGCTTAATAGAATGCTATGTAGAATTATGGAAGAACAGTAAGTAGATGTTTCTTATATTTCTATAAGATTACGTATTTACTAAGTATTGATATCTCATCAATGCTTGTATGAATCTGATGAAACTCCTTCCAGAAAGAATGCCATTGTAAACTGATTAGTATTAAATGGAGAGTTTTAGAAAAACAGCGAATGTTTGTTATGGTAACCTTGAATTAAATAGATTTAGTCCTGCTTTATATCTCCGCTATACTGTTATGAATCCGTTCCATCGCTTTCCGCTATGAACCCCAATGTAAGCTTAATAGAATGCTATGTAGAATTTTGGAAAAACAGTAAGTAGATGTTTGTTATAATTCTATAAGATTACGTATTTACTAGTTATTCCTATCTCATCAATGCTTGTATGAATCTGATCAAACTCCTGCCGCAAAGAATGCCATTGAAAACTGATTAGAATTAAACGGAGAATTTTAGAAAAACACTTAGCGAATGTTTGTTATGGTTACCTTGAATTACATAGATTTAGTCCAGCATGATGTCTCCACAGGACTGTAATGAATCCGTTCAATGGCTTTCCAGTATGAACCCCAATGTAAGCTTAATAGAATGCTATGTAGAATTATGGGAAAACAGTAAGTAGATGTTTCTTATAATTCTATAAGATTACGTATTTACTAGGTATTGCTATCTCATCAATGCTTGTATGAATCCGATGAACCTCCTTCCAGAAAGAGTGCCATTGTAAACTGATTAGTATTAAATGGAGAATTTTAGAAAAACACTTAGCGAATGTTTGTTATGGTAACCTTGAATTACATAGATTTAGTCCTGCTTTCTATCTCCGCTATACTGTTATGAATCCGTTCAATCGCTTTCCGCTATGAACCCCAATGTAAGCTAAATAGAATGCTGTGTAGAATTTTGGAAAAACAGTAAGTAGATGTTTGTTATAATTCTATAAGATTACGTATTTACGTAATCTATAAGATTACGTATTGCTATCTCATCAATTGTTATATGAATCCGATCAAACTCCTTCCAGAAAGAATGCCACTGTAAACTGACTAGAATAAAATGGAGAATTTTAGAAATACACTTAGAGAATGTTTTTTATGGTTACCTTGAATTACATAGATTTAATCCTGCTTGATATCTCCTCAGTACTGTTATAAGTCCGTTCAATGGCTTTCTAGTATGAACCCCAATGTAAGCTTCACAGAATGCTATGTAGAATTATGGAAAACAGTAAGTAGATGTTTGTTATAATTCTATAAGATTACGTATTTACTAGGTATTGCTATCTCATCAATGCTTATATGAATCCGATCAAACTCATTCCAGAAAGAATGCCATTCTAAACTGATTAGTATTAAATGGAGAATTTTAGAAAAACACTTGGCGAATGTTTGTTATGGACCCCTTGAATTACATAGATTTAGTCCTGCTTTATATCTCCGCAGTACTCTTATGAATCCGTTCATCGCTTTTCACTATGAACCACAATGTAAGCTTAATAGAATGCTATGTAGAATTATGGAAGAACAGTAAGTAGATGTTTCTTATATTTCTATAAGATTACGTATTTACTAAGTATTGATATCTCATCAATGCTTGTATGAATCTGATGAAACTCCTTCCAGAAAGAATGCCATTGTAAACTGATTAGTATTAAATGGAGAGTTTTAGAAAAACAGCGAATGTTTGTTATGGTAACCTTGAATTAAATAGATTTAGTCCTGCTTTATATCTCCGCTATACTGTTATGAATCCGTTCAATCGCTTTCCGCTATGAACCCCAATGTAAGCTTAATAGAATGGTATGTAGAATTTTGGAAAAACAGTAAGTAGATGTTTGTTATAATTCTATAAGATTACGTATTTACTAGTTATTCCTATCTCATCAATGCTTGTATGAATCTGATCAAACTCCTGCCGCAAAGAATGCCATTGAAAACTGATTAGAATTAAACGGAGAATTTTAGAAAAACACTTAGCGAATGTTTGTTATGGTTACCTTGAATTACATAGATTTAGTCCAGCATGATGTCTCCACAGGACTGTAATGAATCCGTTCAATGGCTTTCCAGTATGAACCCCAATGTAAGCTTAATAGAATGCTATGTAGAATTATGGAAAAACAGTAAGTAGATGTTTCTTATAATTCTATAAGATTACGTATTTACTAGGTATTGCTATCTCTTCAATGCTTGTATGAATCCGATGAACCTCCTTCCAGAAAGAGTGCCATTGTAAACTGATTAGTATTAAATGGAGAATTTTAGAAAAACACTTAGCGAATGTTTGTTATGGTAACCTTGAATTACATAGATTTAGTCCTGCTTTCTATCTCCGCTATACTGTTATGAATCCGTTCAATCGCTTTCCGCTATGAACCCCAATGTAAGCTAAATAGAATGCTGTGTAGAATTTTGGAAAAACAGTAAGTAGATGTTTGTTATAATTCTATAAGATTACGTATTTACGTAATCTATAAGATTACGTATTGCTATCTCATCAATTGTTATATGAATCCGATCAAACTCCTTCCAGAAAGAATGCCACTGTAAACTGACTAGAATAAAATGGAGAATTTTAGAAATACACTTAGAGAATGTTTTTTATGGTTACCTTGAATTACATAGATTTAATCCTGCTTGATATCTCCTCAGTACTGTTATAAGTCCGTTCAATGGCTTTCTAGTATGAACCCCAATGTAAGCTTCACAGAATGCTATGTAGAATTATGGAAAACAGTAAGTAGATGTTTGTTATAATTCTATAAGATTACGTATTTACTAGGTATTGCTATCTCATCAATGCTTATATGAATCCGATCAAACTCATTCCAGAAAGAATGCCATTCTAAACTGATTAGTATTAAATGGAGAATTTTAGAAAAACACTTGGCGAATGTTTGTTATGGACCCCTTGAATTACATAGATTTAGTCCTGCTTTATATCTCCGCAGTACTCTTATGAATCCGTTCATCGCTTTTCACTATGAACCACAATGTAAGCTTAATAGAATGCTATGTAGAATTATGGAAGAACAGTAAGTAGATGTTTCTTATATTTCTATAAGATTACGTATTTACTAAGTATTGATATCTCATCAATGCTTGTATGAATCTGATGAAACTCCTTCCAGAAAGAATGCCATTGTAAACTGATTAGTATTAAATGGAGAGTTTTAGAAAAACAGCGAATGTTTGTTATGGTAACCTTGAATTAAATAGATTTAGTCCTGCTTTATATCTCCGCTATACTGTTATGAATCCGTTCCATCGCTTTCCGCTATGAACCCCAATGTAAGCTTAATAGAATGCTATATAGAATTTTGGAAAAACAGTAAGTAGATGTTTGTTATAATTCTATAAGATTACGTATTTACTAGTTATTCCTATCTCATCAATGCTTGTATGAATCTGATCAAACTCCTTCCAGAAAGAATGCCATTGTAAACTGATTAGTATTAAATGGAGAATTTTAGAAAACCACTTAGCAAATGTTTGTTATGGTTCCCTTGAATTTCATAGATATAGTCCTGACTGATTTCTCCGCAGTACTGTTATGAATCTGTTCAATGGCTTTCCAATATGAACCCCAATGGAAGCTTCACAGAATGCTGTGTAGAATTTTGAAAAAACGATAAGTAGATGCTTGTTATAATTATTTTAGATTACATAGTTGCTAAAAATTGCTACCTCCTCATTTCTTCTACGAATCCTATTAAACTCCTTCCAGAAAGTATGCCATTGTAAACTCAATAGAATTAAACCGAGAATTTTAGAAAAACACTTAGCAAATGTTTGTTATGGTTACTTTGAATAACATAGATTTAGTGCTGCTTTATATCTCCGCTGTTTCGTTATGAATCCTTTCCGCTATGAAAACCAGCGTAAGCTTAATAGAATGCTGTGTAGAATCTTGGAAAAACAGTAAGTAGATGCTTGTTATAATTATATCAGGTTACATAGCTGCTAAAAATATCTATCTCCTCATTCCTTCTATGATTCTGATCAAACTCCTGCCGCAAAGAATGCCATTGAAAACTGATTAGAATTAAACGGAGAATTTTAGAAAAACACTTAGCGAATGTTTGTTATGGTTACCTTGAATTACATAGATTTAGTCCAGCTTGATGTCTCCACAGGACTGTAATGAATCCGTTCAATGGCTTTCCAGTATGAACCCCAATGTAAGCTTAATAGAATGCTATGTAGAATTATGGAAAAACAGTAAGTAGATGTTTCTTATAATTCTATAAGATTACGTATTTACTAGGTATTGCTATCTCATCAATGCTTGTATGAATCCGATGAACCTCCTTCCAGAAAGAGTGCCATTGTAAACTGATTAGTATTAAATGGAGAATTTTAGAAAAACACTTAGCGAATGTTTGTTATGGTAACCTTGAATTACATAGATTTAGTCCTGCTTTATATCTCCGCTATACTGTTATGAATCCGTTCAATCGCTTTCCGCTATGAACCCCAATGTAAGCTAAATAGAATGCTGTGTAGAATTATGGAAAAACAGTAAGTAGATGTTTGTTATAATTCTATAAGATTACGTATTTACGTAATCTGTACGATTACGTATTGCTATCTCATCAATGCTTATATGAATCCGATCAAACTCCTTCCAGAAAGAATGCCACTGTAAACTGACTAGAATTAAACGGAGAATTTTAGAAATACACTTAGAGAATGTTTGTTATGGTTACCTTGAATTACATAGATGTAATCCTGCTTGATATCTCCTCAGTACTGTTATAAGTCCGTTCAATGGCTTTCTAGTATGAACCCCATGTAAGCTTCACAGAATGCTATGTAGAATTATGGAAAAACAGTAAGTAGATGTTTGTTATAATTCTATAAGATTACGTATTTACTAGGTATTGCTATCTCATCAATGCTTATATGAATCCGATCAAACTCAGAAAGAATTCCATTCTAAACTGATTAGTATTAAATGGAGAATTTTAGAAAAACACTTGGCGAATGTTTGTTATGGACCCCTTGAATTACATAGATTTAGTCCTGCTTTATATCTCCGCAGTACTCTTATGAATCCGTTCATCGCTTTTCACTATGAACCACAATGTAAGCTTAATAGAAGGCTATGTAGAATTATGGAAGAACAGTAAGTAGATGTTTCTTATATTTCTATAAGATTACGTATTTACTAAGTATTGATATCTCATCAATGCTTGTATGAATCTGATGAAACTCCTTGCAGAAAGAATGCCATTGTAAACTGATTAGTATTAAATGGAGAGTTTTAGAAAAACAGCGAATGTTTGTTATGGTAACCTTGAATTAAATAGATTTAGTCCTGCTTTATATCTCCGCTATACTGTTATGAATCCGTTCCATCGCTTTCCGCTATGAACCCCAATGTAAGCTTAATAGAATGGTATGTAGAATTTTGGAAAAACAGTAAGTAGATGTTTGTTATAATTCTATAAGATTACGTATTTACTAGTTATTCCTATCTCATCAATGCTTGTATGAATCTGATCAAACTACTTCCAGAAAGAATGCCATTGTAAACTGATTAGTATTAAATGGAGAATTTTAGAAAACCACTTAGCAAATGTTTGTTATGGTTCCCTTGAATTTCATAGATATAGTCCTGACTGATTTCTCCGCAGTACTGTTATGAATCTGTTCAATGGCTTTCCAATATGAACCCCAATGGAAGCTTCACAGAATGCTGTGTAGAATTTTGAAAAAACGATAAGTAGATGCTTGTTATAATTATTTTAGATTACATAGTTGCTAAAAATTGCTACCTCCTCATTTCTTCTACGAATCCTATTAAACTCCTTCCAGAAAGTATGCCATTGTAAACTCAATAGAATTAAACCGAGAATTTTAGAAAAACACTTAGCAAATGTTTGTTATGGTTACTTTGAATAACATAGATTTAGTGCTGCTTTATATCTCCGCTGTTTCGTTATGAATCCTTTCCGCTATGAAAACCAGCGTAAGCTTAATAGAATGCTGTGTAGAATCTTGGAAAAACAGTAAGTAGATGCTTGTTATAATTATATCAGGTTACATAGCTGCTAAAAATATCTATCTCCTCATTCCTTCTATGATTCTGATCAAACTCCTGCCGCAAAGAATGCCATTGAAAACTGATTAGAATTAAACGGAGAATTTTAGAAAAACACTTAGCGAATGTTTGTTATGGTTACCTTGAATTACATAGATTTAGTCCAGCTTGATGTCTCCACAGGACTGTAATGAATCCGTTCAATGGCTTTCCAGTATGAACCCCAATGTAAGCTTAATAGAATGCTATGTAGAATTATGGAAAAACAGTAAGTAGATGTTTCTTATAATTCTATAAGATTACGTATTTACTAGGTATTGCTATCTCATCAATGCTTGTATGAATCCGATGAACCTCCTTCCAGAAAGAGTGCCATTGTAAACTGATTAGTATTAAATGGAGAATTTTAGAAAAACACTTAGCGAATGTTTGTTATGGTAACCTTGAATTACATAGATTTAGTCCTGCTTTATATCTCCGCTATACTGTTATGAATCCGTTCAATCGCTTTCCGCTATGAACCCCAATGTAAGCTAAATAGAATGCTGTGTAGAATTATGGAAAAACAGTAAGTAGATGTTTGTTATAATTCTATAAGATTACGTATTTACGTAATCTGTACGATTACGTATTGCTATCTCATCAATGCTTATATGAATCCGATCAAACTCCTTCCAGAAAGAATGCCACTGTAAACTGACTAGAATTAAACGGAGAATTTTAGAAATACACTTGTTATGAAATACACTTTAGAAATACACTTGTTATGGTTACCTTGAATTACATAGATGTAATCCTGCTTGATATCTCCTCAGTACTGTTATAAGTCCGTTCAATGGCTTTCTAGTATGAACCCCATGTAAGCTTCACAGAATGCTATGTAGAATTATGGAAAAACAGTAAGTAGATGTTTGTTATAATTCTATAAGATTACGTATTTACTAGGTATTGCTATCTCATCAATGCTTATATGAATCCGATCAAACTCAGAAAGAATTCCATTCTAAACTGATTAGTATTAAATGGAGAATTTTAGAAAAACACTTGGCGAATGTTTGTTATGGAACCCTTGAATTACATAGATTTAGTCCTGCTTTATATCTCCGCAGTACTCTTATGAATCCGTTCATCGCTTTTCACTATGAACCACAATGTAAGCTTAATAGAATGCTATGTAGAATTATGGAAGAACAGTAAGTAGATGTTTCTTATATTTCTATAAAATTACGTATTTACTAAGTATTGATATCTCATCAATGCTTGTATGAATCTGATGAAACTCCTTCCAGAAAGAATGCCATTGTAAACTGATTAGTATTAAATGGAGAATTTTAGAAAAACACTTGGCGAATGTTTGTTATGGTAACCTTGAATTACATAGATTTAGTCCTGCTTTATATCTCCGCTATACTGTTATGAATCCGTTCAATCGCTTTCCGCTATGAACCCCAATGTAAGCTTAATAGAATGCTATGTAGAATTTTGGAAAAACAGTAAGTAGATGTTTGTTATAATTCTATAAGATTACGTATTTACTAGTTATTCCTATCTCATCAATGCTTGTATGAATCTGATCAAACTCCTTCCAGAAAGAATGCCATTGTAAACTGATTAGTATTAAATGGAGAATTTTAGAAAAACACTTGGCGAATGTTTGTTATGGTAACCTTGAATTACATAGATTTAGTCCTGCTTTATATCTCCGCTATACTGTTATGAATCCGTTCAATCGCTTTCCGCTATGAACCCCAATGTAAGCTAAATAGAATGCTGTGTAGAATTATGGAAAAACAGTAAGTAGATGTTTGTTATAATTCTATAAGATTACGTATTTACGTAATCTATACGATTACGTATTGCTATCTCATCAATGCTTATATGAATCCGATCAAACTCCTTCCAGAAAGAATGCCACTGTAAACTGACTAGAATTAAACGGAGAATTTTAGAAATACACTTAGAGAATGTTTGTTATGGTTACCTTGAATTACATAGATGTAATCCTGCTTGATATCTCCTCAGTACTGTTATAAGTCCGTTCAATGGCTTTCTAGTATGAACCCCAATGTAAGCTTCACAGAATGCTATGTAGAATTATGGAAAAACAGTAAGTAGATGTTTGTTATAATTCTATAAGATTACGTATTTACTAGGTATTGCTATCTCATCAATGCTTATATGAATCCGATCAAACTCAGAAAGAATTCCATTCTAAACTGATTAGTATTAAATGGAGAATTTTAGAAAAACACTTGGCGAATGTTTGTTATGGACCCCTTGAATTACATAGATTTAGTCCTGCTTTATATCTCCGCAGTACTCTTATGAATCCGTTCATCGCTTTTCACTATGAACCACAATGTAAGCTTAATAGAATGCTATGTAGAATTATGGAAGAACAGTAAGTAGATGTTTCTTATATTTCTATAAGATAACGTATTTACTAAGTATTGATATCTCATCAATGCTTGTATGAATCTGATGAAACTCCTTCCAGAAAGAATGCCATTGTAAACTGATTAGTATTAAATGGAGAATTTTAGAAAACCACTTAGCAAATGTTTGTTATGGTTCCCTTGAATTTCATAGATATAGTCCTGACTGATTTCTCCGCAGTACTGTTATGAATCTGTTCAATGGCTTTCCAATATGAACCCCAATGGAAGCTTAACAGAATGCTGTGTAGAATTTTGAAAAAATGATAAGTAGATGCTTGTTATAATTATTTTAGATTACATAGTTGCTAAAAATTGCTACCTCCTCATTTCTTCTACGAATCCTATTAAACTCCTTCCAGAAAGAATGCCATTGTAAACTCAATAGAATGAAACCGAGAATTTTAGAAAAACACTTAGCAAATGTTTGTTATGGTTACTTTGAATAACATAGATTTAGTGCTGCTTTATATCTCCGCTGTTTCGTTATGAATCCTTTCCGCTATGAAAACCAGCGTAAGCTTAATAGAATGCTGTGTAGAATTTTGGAAAAACAGTAAGTAGATGCTTGTTATAATTATATCAGATTACATAGCTGCTAAAAATATCTATCTCCTCATTCCTTCTATGATTCTGATCAAACTCCTGCCGCAAAGAATGCCATTGAAAACTGATTAGAATTAAACGGAGAATTTTAGAAAAACACTTAGCGAATGTTTGTTATGGTTACCTTGAATTACATAGATTTAGTCCAGCTTGATGTCTCCACAGGACTGTAATGAATCCGTTCAATGGCTTTCCAGTATGAACCCCAATGTAAGCTTTATAGAATGCTATGTAGAATTATGGAAAAACAGTAAGTAGATGTTTCTTATAATTCTATAAGATTACGTATTTACTAGGTATTGCTATCTCATCAATGCTTGTATGAATCCGATGAACCTCCTTCCAGAAAGAGTGCCATTGTAAACTGATTAGTATTAAATGGAGAATTTTAGAAAAACACTTAGCGAATGTTTGTTATGGTAACCTTGAATTACATAGATTTAGTCCTGCTTTATATCTCCTCAGTACTGTTATAAGTCCGTTCAATGGCTTTCTAGTATGAACCCCAATGTAAGCTTCACAGAATGCTATGTAGAATTATGGAAAAACAGTAAGTAGATGTTTGTTATAATTCTATAAGATTACGTATTTACTAGGTATTGCTATCTCATCAATGCTTATATGAATCCGATCAAACTCCTTCCAGAAAGAATGCCACTGTAAACTGACTAGAATTAAACGGAGAATTTTAGAAATACACTTAGAGAATGTTTGTTATGGTTACCTTGAATTACATAGATGTAATCCTGCTTGATATCTCCTCAGTACTGTTATAAGTCCGTTCAATGGCTTTCTAGTATGAACCCCAATGTAAGCTTCACAGAATGCTATGTAGAATTATGGAAAAACAGTAAGTAGATGTTTGTTATAATTCTATAAGATTACGTATTTACTAGGTATTGCTATCTCATCAATGCTTATATGAATCCGATCAAACTCAGAAAGAATTCCATTCTAAACTGATTAGTATTAAATGGAGAATTTTAGAAAAACACTTGGCGAATGTTTGTTATGGACCCCTTGAATTACATAGATTTAGTCCTGCTTTATATCTCCGCAGTACTCTTATGAATCCGTTCATCGCTTTTCACTATGAACCACAATGTAAGCTTAATAGAATGCTATGTAGAATTATGGAAGAACAGTAAGTAGATGTTTCTTATATTTCTATAAGATAACGTATTTACTAAGTATTGATATCTCATCAATGCTTGTATGAATCTGATGAAACTCCTTCCAGAAAGAATGCCATTGTAAACTGATTAGTATTAAATGGAGAATTTTAGAAAAACACTTGGCGAATGTTTGTTATGGTAACCTTGAATTACATAGATTTAGTCCTGCTTTATATCTCCGCTATACTGTTATGAATCCGTTCAATCGCTTTCCGCTATGAACCCCAATGTAAGCTTAATAGAATGCTATGTAGAATTTTGGAAAAACAGTAAGTAGATGTTTGTTATAATTCTATAAGATTACGTATTTACTAGTTATTCCTATCTCATCAATGCTTGTATGAATCTGATCAAACTCCTTCCAGAAAGAATGCCATTGTAAACTGATTAGTATTAAATGGAGAATTTTAGAAAACCACTTAGCAAATGTTTGTTATGGTTCCCTTGAATTTCATAGATATAGTCCTGACTGATTTCTCCGCAGTACTGTTATGAATCTGTTCAATGGCTTTCCAATATGAACCCCAATGGAAGCTTAACAGAATGCTGTGTAGAATTTTGAAAAAATGATAAGTAGATGCTTGTTATAATTATTTTAGATTACATAGTTGCTAAAAATTGCTACCTCCTCATTTCTTCTACGAATCCTATTAAACTCCTTCCAGAAAGAATGCCATTGTAAACTCAATAGAATTAAACCGAGAATTTTAGAAAAACACTTAGCAAATGTTTGTTATGGTTACTTTGAATAACATAGATTTAGTGCTGCTTTATATCTCCGCTGTTTCGTTATGAATCCTTTCCGCTATGAAAACCAGCGTAAGCTTAATAGAATGCTGTGTAGAATTTTGGAAAAACAGTAAGTAGATGCTTGTTATAATTATATCAGATTACATAGCTGCTAAAAATATCTATCTCCTCATTCCTTCTATGATTCTGATCAAACTCCTGCCGCAAAGAATGCCATTGAAAACTGATTAGAATTAAACGGAGAATTTTAGAAAAACACTTAGCGAATGTTTGTTATGGTTACCTTGAATTACATAGATTTAGTCCAGCTTGATGTCTCCACAGGACTGTAATGAATCCGTTCAATGGCTTTCCAGTATGAACCCCAATGTAAGCTTTATAGAATGCTATGTAGAATTATGGAAAAACAGTAAGTAGATGTTTCTTATAATTCTATAAGATTACGTATTTACTAGGTATTGCTATCTCATCAATGCTTGTATGAATCCGATGAACCTCCTTCCAGAAAGAGTGCCATTGTAAACTGATTAGTATTAAATGGAGAATTTTAGAAAAACACTTAGCGAATGTTTGTTATGGTAACCTTGAATTACATAGATTTAGTCCTGCTTTATATCTCCGCTATACTGTTATGAATCCGTTCAATCGCTTTCCGCTATGAACCCCAATGTAAGCTAAATAGAATGCTGTGTAGAATTTTGGAAAAACAGTAAGTAGATGTTTGTTATAATTCTATAAGATTACGTATTGCTATCTCATCAATGCTTATATGAATCCGATCAAACTCCTTCCAGAAAGAATGCCACTGTAAACTGACTAGAATTAAACGGAGAATTTTAGAAATACACTTAGAGAATGTTTGTTATGGTTACCTTGAATTACATAGATTTAATCCTGCTTGATATCTCCTCAGTACTGTTATAAGTCCGTTCAATGGCTTTCTAGTATGAACCCCAATGTAAGCTTCACAGAATGCTATGTAGAATTATGGAAAAACAGTAAGTAGATGTTTCTTATAATTCTATAAGATTACGTATTTACTAGGTATTGCTATCTAGTTGCTAAAAATTGCTACCTCCTCATTTCTTCTACGAATCCTATTAAACTCCTTCCAGAAAGAATGCCATTGTAAACTCAATAGAATTAAACCGAGAATTTTAGAAAAACACTTAGCAAATGTTTGTTATGGTTACTTTGAATAACATAGATTTAGTGCTGCTTTATATCTCCGCTGTTTCGTTATGAATCCTTTCCGCTATGAAAACCAGCGTAAGCTTAATAGAATGCTGTGTAGAATTTTGGAAAAACAGTAAGGAGATGCTTGGTATAATTATATCAGATTACATAGCTGCTAAAAATATCTATCTCCTCATTCCTTCTATGATTCTGATCAAACTCCTGCCGCAAAGAATGCCATTGAAAACTGATTAGAATTAAACGGAGAATTTTAGAAAAACACTTAGCGAATGTTTGTTATGGTTACCTTGAATTACATAGATTTAGTCCAGCATGATGTCTCCACAGGACTGTAATGAATCCGTTCAATGGCTTTCCAGTATGAACCCCAATGTAAGCTTAATAGAATGCTATGTAGAATTATGGAAAAACAGTAAGTAGATGTTTCTTATAATTCTATAAGATTACGTATTTACTAGGTATTGCTATCTCATCAATGCTTGTATGAATCCGATGAACCTCCTTCCAGAAAGAGTGCCATTGTAAACTGATTAGTATTAAATGGAGAATTTTAGAAAAACACTTAGCGAATGTTTGTTATGGTAACCTTGAATTACATAGATTTAGTCCTGCTTTCTATCTCCGCTATACTGTTATGAATCCGTTCAATCGCTTTCCGCTATGAACCCCAATGTAAGCTAAATAGAATGCTGTGTAGAATTTTGGAAAAACAGTAAGTAGATGTTTGTTATAATTCTATAAGATTACGTATTTACGTAATCTATAAGATTACGTATTGCTATCTCATCAATTGTTATATGAATCCGATCAAACTCCTTCCAGAAAGAATGCCACTGTAAACTGACTAGAATAAAATGGAGAATTTTAGAAATACACTTAGAGAATGTTTTTTATGGTTACCTTGAATTACATAGATTTAATCCTGCTTGATATCTCCTCAGTACTGTTATAAGTCCGTTCAATGGCTTTCTAGTATGAACCCCAATGTAAGCTTCACAGAATGCTATGTAGAATTATGGAAAACAGTAAGTAGATGTTTGTTATAATTCTATAAGATTACGTATTTACTAGGTATTGCTATCTCATCAATGCTTATATGAATCCGATCAAACTCATTCCAGAAAGAATGCCATTCTAAACTGATTAGTATTAAATGGAGAATTTTAGAAAAACACTTGGCGAATGTTTGTTATGGACCCCTTGAATTACATAGATTTAGTCCTGCTTTATATCTCCGCAGTACTCTTATGAATCCGTTCATCGCTTTTCACTATGAACCACAATGTAAGCTTAATAGAATGCTATGTAGAATTATGGAAGAACAGTAAGTAGATGTTTCTTATATTTCTATAAGATTACGTATTTACTAAGTATTGATATCTCATCAATGCTTGTATGAATCTGATGAAACTCCTTCCAGAAAGAATGCCATTGTAAACTGATTAGTATTAAATGGAGAGTTTTAGAAAAACAGCGAATGTTTGTTATGGTAACCTTGAATTAAATAGATTTAGTCCTGCTTTATATCTCCGCTATACTGTTATGAATCCGTTCAATCGCTTTCCGCTATGAACCCCAATGTAAGCTTAATAGAATGCTATGTAGAATTTTGGAAAAACAGTAAGTAGATGTTTGTTATAATTCTATAAGATTACGTATTTACTAGTTATTCCTATCTCATCAATGCTTGTATGAATCTGATCAAACTCCTTCCAGAAAGAATGCCATTGTAAACTGATTAGTATTAAATGGAGAATTTTAGAAAACCACTTAGCAAATGTTTGTTATGGTTCCCTTGAATTTCATAGATATAGTCCTGACTGATTTCTCCGCAGTACTGTTATGAATCTGTTCAATGGCTTTCCAATATGAACCCCAATGGAAGCTTAACAGAATGCTGTGTAGAATTTTGAAAAAACGATAAGTAGATGCTTGTTATAATTATTTTAGATTACATAGTTGCTAAAAATTGCTACCTCCTCATTTCTTCTACGAATCCTATTAAACTCCTTCCAGAAAGAATGCCATTGTAAACTCAATAGAATGAAACCGAGAATTTTAGAAAAACACTTAGCAAATGTTTGTTATGGTTACTTTGAATAACATAGATTTAGTGCTGCTTTATATCTCCGCTGTTTCGTTATGAATCCTTTCCGCTATGAAAACCAGCGTAAGCTTAATAGAATGCTGTGTAGAATTTCGGAAAAACAGTAAGTAGATGCTTGTTATAATTATATCAGATTACATAGCTGCTAAAAATATCTATCTCCTCATTCCTTCTATGATTCTGATCAAACTCCTGCCGCAAAGAATGCCATTGAAAACTGATTAGAATTAAACGGAGAATTTTAGAAAAACACTTAGCGAATGTTTGTTATGGTTACCTTGAATTACATAGATTTAGTCCAGCTTGATGTCTCCACAGGACTGTAATGAATCCGTTCAATGGCTTTCCAGTATGAACCCCAATGTAAGCTTAATAGAATGCTATGTAGAATTATGGAAAAACAGTAAGTAGATGTTTCTTATAATTCTATAAGATTACGTATTTACTAGGTATTGCTATCTCATCAATGCTTGTATGAATCCGATGAACCTCCTTCCAGAAAGAGTGCCATTGTAAACTGATTAGTATTAAATGGAGAATTTTAGAAAAACACTTAGCGAATGTTTGTTATGGTAACCTTGAATTACATAGATTTAGTCCTGCTTTATATCTCCGCTATACTGTTATGAATCCGTTCAATCGCTTTCCGCTATGAACCCCAATGTAAGCTAAATAGAATGCTGTGTAGAATTTTGGAAAAACAGTAAGTAGATGTTTGTTATAATTCTATAAGATTACGTATTTACGTAATCTATAAGATTACGTATTGCTATCTCATCAATGCTTATATGAATCCGATCAAACTCCTTCCAGAAAGAATGCCACTGTAAACTGACTAGAATTAAATGGAGAATTTTAGAAATACACTTAGAGAATGTTTTTTATGGTTACCTTGAATTACATAGATTTAATCCTGCTTGATATCTCCTCAGTACTGTTATAAGTCCGTTCAATGGCTTTCTAGTATGAACCCCAATGTAAGCTTCACAGAATGCTGTGTAGAATTTGAAAAAAACGATAAGTAGATGCTTGTTATAATTATTTTAGATTACATAGTTGCTAAAAATTGCTACCTCCTCATTTCTTCTATGAATCCTATTAAACTCCTTCCAGAAAGAATGCCATTGTAAACTCAATAGAATTAAACCGAGAATTTTAGAAAACCACTTAGCAAATGTTTGTTATGGTTACTTTGAATAACATAGATTTAGTGGTGCTTTATATCTCCGCTGTTTCGTTATGAATCCTTTCCGCTATGAAAACCAGCGTAAGCTTAATAGAATGCTGTGTAGAATTTTGGAAAAACAGTAAGTAGATGCTTGTTATAATTATATCAGATTACATAGCTGCTAAAAATATCTATCTCCTCATTCCTTCTATGATTCTGATCAAACTCCTGCCGCAAAGAATGCCATTGAAAACTGATTAGAATTAAACGGAGAATTTTAGAAAAACACTTAGCGAATGTTTGTTATGGTTACCTTGAATTACATAGATTTAGTCCAGCTTGATGTCTCCACAGGACTGTAATGAATCCGTTCAATGGCTTTCCAGTATGAACCCCAATGTAAGCTTAATAGAATGCTATGTAGAATTATGGAAAAACAGTAAGTAGATGTTTCTTATAATTCTATAAGATTACGTATTTACTAGGTATTGCTATCTCATCAATGCTTGTATGAATCCGCTGAACCTCCTTCCAGAAAGAGTGCCATTGTAAACTGATTAGTATTAAATGGAGAATTTTAGAAAAACACTTAGCGAATGTTTGTTATGGTAACCTTGAATTACATAGATTTAGTCCTGCTTTATATCTCCGCTATACTGTTATGAATCCGTTCAATCGCTTTCCGCTATGAACCCCAATGTAAGCTAAATAGAATGCTGTGTAGAATTTTGGAAAAACAGTAAGTAGATGTTTGTTATAATTCTATAAGATTACGTATTTACGTAATCTATAAGATTACGTATTTACGTAATCTATAAGATTACGTATTGCTATCTCATCAATGCTTATATGAATCCGATCAAACTCCTTCCAGAAAGAATGCCACTGTAAACTGACTAGAATTAAATGGAGAATTTTAGAAATGCACTTAGAGAATGTTTTTTATGGTTACCTTGAATTACATAGATTTAATCCTGCTTGATATCTCCGCTGTTTCGTTATGAATCCTTTCCGCTATGAAAACCAGCGTAAGCTTAATAGAATGCTGTGTAGAATCTTGGAAAAACAGTAAGTAGATGCTTGTTATAATTATATCAGGTTACATAGCTGCTAAAAATATCTATCTCCTCATTCCTTCTATGATTCTGATCAAACTCCTGCCGCAAAGAATGCCATTGAAAACTGATTAGAATTAAACGGAGAATTTTAGAAAAACACTTAGCGAATGTTTGTTATGGTTACCTTGAATTACATAGATTTAGTCCAGCTTGATGTCTCCACAGGACTGTAATGAATCCGTTCAATGGCTTTCCAGTATGAACCCCAATGTAAGCTTAATAGAATGCTATGTAGAATTATGGAAAAACAGTAAGTAGATGTTTCTTATAATTCTATAAGATTACGTATTTACTAGGTATTGCTATCTCATCAATGCTTGTATGAATCCGATGAACCTCCTTCCAGAAAGAGTGCCATTGTAAACTGATTAGTATTAAATGGAGAATTTTAGAAAAACACTTAGCGAATGTTTGTTATGGTAACCTTGAATTACATAGATTTAGTCCTGCTTTCTATCTCCGCTATACTGTTATGAATCCGTTCAATCGCTTTCCGCTATGAACCCCAATGTAAGCTAAATAGAATGCTGTGTAGAATTTTGGAAAAACAGTAAGTAGATGTTTGTTATAATTCTATAAGATTACGTATTTACGTAATCTATAAGATTACGTATTGCTATCTCATCAATTGTTATATGAATCCGATCAAACTCCTTCCAGAAAGAATGCCACTGTAAACTGACTAGAATAAAATGGAGAATTTTAGAAATACACTTAGAGAATGTTTTTTATGGTTACCTTGAATTACATAGATTTAATCCTGCTTGATATCTCCTCAGTACTGTTATAAGTCCGTTCAATGGCTTTCTAGTATGAACCCCAATGTAAGCTTCACAGAATGCTATGTAGAATTATGGAAAACAGTAAGTAGATGTTTGTTATAATTCTATAAGATTACGTATTTACTAGGTATTGCTATCTCATCAATGCTTATATGAATCCGATCAAACTCATTCCAGAAAGAATGCCATTCTAAACTGATTAGTATTAAATGGAGAATTTTAGAAAAACACTTGGCGAATGTTTGTTATGGACCCCTTGAATTACATAGATTTAGTCCTGCTTTATATCTCCGCAGTACTCTTATGAATCCGTTCATCGCTTTTCACTATGAACCACAATGTAAGCTTAATAGAATGCTATGTAGAATTATGGAAGAACAGTAAGTAGATGTTTCTTATATTTCTATAAGATTACGTATTTACTAAGTATTGATATCTCATCAATGCTTGTATGAATCTGATGAAACTCCTTCCAGAAAGAATGCCATTGTAAACTGATTAGTATTAAATGGAGAGTTTTAGAAAAACAGCGAATGTTTGTTATGGTAACCTTGAATTAAATAGATTTAGTCCTGCTTTATATCTCCGCTATACTGTTATGAATCCGTTCAATCGCTTTCCGCTATGAACCCCAATGTAAGCTTAATAGAATGCTATGTAGAATTTTGGAAAAACAGTAAGTAGATGTTTGTTATAATTCTATAAGATTACGTATTTACTAGTTATTCCTATCTCATCAATGCTTGTATGAATCTGATCAAACTCCTTCCAGAAAGAATGCCATTGTAAACTGATTAGTATTAAATGGAGAATTTTAGAAAACCACTTAGCAAATGTTTGTTATGGTTCCCTTGAATTTCATAGATATAGTCCTGACTGATTTCTCCGCAGTACTGTTATGAATCTGTTCAATGGCTTTCCAATATGAACCCCAATGGAAGCTTAACAGAATGCTGTGTAGAATTTTGAAAAAACGATAAGTAGATGCTTGTTATAATTATTTTAGATTACATAGTTGCTAAAAATTGCTACCTCCTCATTTCTTCTACGAATCCTATTAAACTCCTTCCAGAAAGAATGCCATTGTAAACTCAATAGAATGAAACCGAGAATTTTAGAAAAACACTTAGCAAATGTTTGTTATGGTTACTTTGAATAACATAGATTTAGTGCTGCTTTATATCTCCGCTGTTTCGTTATGAATCCTTTCCGCTATGAAAACCAGCGTAAGCTTAATAGAATGCTGTGTAGAATTTCGGAAAAACAGTAAGTAGATGCTTGTTATAATTATATCAGATTACATAGCTGCTAAAAATATCTATCTCCTCATTCCTTCTATGATTCTGATCAAACTCCTGCCGCAAAGAATGCCATTGAAAACTGATTAGAATTAAACGGAGAATTTTAGAAAAACACTTAGCGAATGTTTGTTATGGTTACCTTGAATTACATAGATTTAGTCCAGCTTGATGTCTCCACAGGACTGTAATGAATCCGTTCAATGGCTTTCCAGTATGAACCCCAATGTAAGCTTAATAGAATGCTATGTAGAATTATGGAAAAACAGTAAGTAGATGTTTCTTATAATTCTATAAGATTACGTATTTACTAGGTATTGCTATCTCATCAATGCTTGTATGAATCCGATGAACCTCCTTCCAGAAAGAGTGCCATTGTAAACTGATTAGTATTAAATGGAGAATTTTAGAAAAAGACTTAGCGAATGTTTGTTATGGTAACCTTGAATTACATAGATTTAGTCCTGCTTTATATCTCCGCTATACTGTTATGAATCCGTTCAATCGCTTTCCGCTATGAACCCCAATGTAAGCTAAATAGAATGCTGTGTAGAATTTTGGAAAAACAGTAAGTAGATGTTTGTTATAATTCTATAAGATTACGTATTTACGTAATCTAAAAGATTACGTTTTGCTATCTCATCAATGCTTATATGAATCCGATCAAACTCCTTCCAGAAAGAATGCCACTGTAAACTGACTAGAATTAAATGGAGAATTTTAGAAATACACTTAGAGAATGTTTTTTATGGTTACCTTGAATTACATAGATTTAATCCTGCTTGATATCTCCTCAGTACTGTTATAAGTCCGTTCAATGGCTTTCTAGTATGAACCCCAATGTAAGCTTCACAGAATGCTGTGTAGAATTTGAAAAAAACGATAAGTAGATGCTTGTTATAATTATTTTAGATTACATAGTTGCTAAAAATTGCTACCTCCTCATTTCTTCTATGAATCCTATTAAACTCCTTCCAGAAAGAATGCCATTGTAAACTCAATAGAATTAAACCGAGAATTTTAGAAAACCACTTAGCAAATGTTTGTTATGGTTACTTTGAATAACATAGATTTAGTGGTGCTTTATATCTCCGCTGTTTCGTTATGAATCCTTTCCGCTATGAAAACCAGCGTAAGCTTAATAGAATGCTGTGTAGAATTTTGGAAAAACAGTAAGTAGATGCTTGTTATAATTATATCAGATTACATAGCTGCTAAAAATATCTATCTCCTCATTCCTTCTATGATTCTGATCAAACTCCTGCCGCAAAGAATGCCATTGAAAACTGATTAGAATTAAACGGAGAATTTTAGAAAAACACTTAGCGAATGTTTGTTATGGTTACCTTGAATTACATAGATTTAGTCCAGCTTGATGTCTCCACAGGACTGTAATGAATCCGTTCAATGGCTTTCCAGTATGAACCCCAATGTAAGCTTAATAGAATGCTATGTAGAATTATGGAAAAACAGTAAGTAGATGTTTCTTATAATTCTATAAGATTACGTATTTACTAGGTATTGCTATCTCATCAATGCTTGTATGAATCCGCTGAACCTCCTTCCAGAAAGAGTGCCATTGTAAACTGATTAGTATTAAATGGAGAATTTTAGAAAAACACTTAGCGAATGTTTGTTATGGTAACCTTGAATTACATAGATTTAGTCCTGCTTTATATCTCCGCTATACTGTTATGAATCCGTTCAATCGCTTTCCGCTATGAACCCCAATGTAAGCTAAATAGAATGCTGTGTAGAATTTTGGAAAAACAGTAAGTAGATGTTTGTTATAATTCTATAAGATTACGTATTTACGTAATCTATAAGATTACGTATTTACGTAATCTATAAGATTACGTATTGCTATCTCATCAATGCTTATATGAATCCGATCAAACTCCTTCCAGAAAGAATGCCACTGTAAACTGACTAGAATTAAATGGAGAATTTTAGAAATGCACTTAGAGAATGTTTTTTATGGTTACCTTGAATTACATAGATTTAATCCTGCTTGATATCTCCGCTGTTTCGTTATGAATCCTTTCCGCTATGAAAACCAGCGTAAGCTTAATAGAATGCTGTGTAGAATCTTGGAAAAACAGTAAGTAGATGCTTGTTATAATTATATCAGGTTACATAGCTGCTAAAAATATCTATCTCCTCATTCCTTCTATGATTCTGATCAAACTCCTGCCGCAAAGAATGCCATTGAAAACTGATTAGAATTAAACGGAGAATTTTAGAAAAACACTTAGCGAATGTTTGTTATGGTTACCTTGAATTACATAGATTTAGTCCAGCTTGATGTCTCCACAGGACTGTAATGAATCCGTTCAATGGCTTTCCAGTATGAACCCCAATGTAAGCTTAATAGAATGCTATGTAGAATTATGGAAAAACAGTAAGTAGATGTTTCTTATAATTCTATAAGATTACGTATTTACTAGGTATTGCTATCTCATCAATGCTTGTATGAATCCGATGAACCTCCTTCCAGAAAGAGTGCCATTGTAAACTGATTAGTATTAAATGGAGAATTTTAGAAAAACACTTAGCGAATGTTTGTTATGGTAACCTTGAATTACATAGATTTAGTCCTGCTTTATATCTCCGCTATACTGTTATGAATCCATTCAATCGCTTTCCGCTATGAACCCCAATGTAAGCTAAATAGAATGCTGTGTAGAATTATGGAAGAACAGTAAGTAGATGTTTGTTATAATTCTATAAGATTACGTATTTACGTAATCTATAAGATTACGTATTGCTATCTCATCAATGCTTATATGAATCCGATCAAACTCCTTCCAGAAAGAATGCCACTGTAAACTGACTAGAATTAAACGGAGAATTTTAGAAATACACTTAGAGAATGTTTGTTATGGTTACCTTGAATTACATAGATGTAATCCTGCTTGATATCTCCTCAGTACTGTTATAAGTCCGTTCAATGGCTTTCTAGTATGAACCCCAATGTAAGCTTCACAGAATGCTATGTAGAATTATGGAAAAACAGTAAGTAGATGTTTGTTATAATTCTATAAGATTACGTATTTACTAGGTATTGCTATCTCATCAATGCTTATATGAATCCGATCAAACTCAGAAAGAATTCCATTCTAAACTGATTAGTATTAAATGGAGAATTTTAGAAAAACACTTGGCGAATGTTTGTTATGGAACCCTTGAATTACATAGATTTAGTCCTGCTTTATATCTCCGCAGTACTCTTATGAATCCGTTCATCGCTTTTCACTATGAACCACAATGTAAGCTTAATAGAATGCTATGTAGAATTATGGAAGAACAGTAAGTAGATGTTTCTTATATTTCTATAAGATTACGTATTTACTAAGTATTGATATCTCATCAATGCTTGTATGAATCTGATGAAACTCCTTCCAGAAAGAATGCCATTGTAAACTGATTAGTATTAAATGGAGAATTTTAGAAAAACACTTGGCGAATGTTTGTTATGGTAACCTTGAATTAAATAGATTTAGTCCTGCTTTATATCTCCGCTATACTGTTATGAATCCGTTCAATCGCTTTCCGCTATGAACCCCAATGTAAGCTTAATAGAATGCTATGTAGAATTTTGGAAAAACAGTAAGTAGATGTTTGTTATAATTCTATAAGATTACGTATTTACTAGTTATTCCTATCTCATCAATGCTTGTATGAATCTGATCAAACTCCTTCCAGAAAGAATGCCATTGTAAACTGATTAGTATTAAATGGAGAATTTTAGAAAACCACTTAGCAAATGTTTGTTATGGTTCCCTTGAATTTCATAGATATAGTCCTGACTGATTTCTCCGCAGTACTGTTATGAATCTGTTCAATGGCTTTCCAATATGAACCCCAATGGAAGCTTAACAGAATGCTGTGTAGAATTTTGAAAAAATGATAAGTAGATGCTTGTTATAATTATTTTAGATTACATAGTTGCTAAAAATTGCTACCTCCTCATTTCTTCTACGAATCCTATTAAACTCCTTCCAGAAAGAATGCCATTGTAAACTCAATAGAATTAAACCGAGAATTTTAGAAAAACACTTAGCAAATGTTTGTTATGGTTACTTTGAATAACATAGATTTAGTGCTGCTTTATATCTCCGCTGTTTCGTTATGAATCCTTTCCGCTATGAAAACCAGCGTAAGCTTAATAGAATGCTGTGTAGAATTTTGGAAAAACAGTAAGTAGATGCTTGTTATAATTATATCAGATTACATAGCTGCTAAAAATATCTATCTCCTCATTCCTTCTATGATTCTGATCAAACTCCTGCCGCAAAGAATGCCATTGAAAACTGATTAGAATTAAACGGAGAATTTTAGAAAAACACTTAGCGAATGTTTGTTATGGTTACCTTGAATTACATAGATTTAGTCCAGCTTGATGTCTCCACAGGACTGTAATGAATCCGTTCAATGGCTTTCCAGTATGAACCCCAATGTAAGCTTAATAGAATGCTATGTAGAATTATGGAAAAACAGTAAGTAGATGTTTCTTATAATTCTATAAGATTACGTATTTACTAGGTATTGCTATCTCATCAATGCTTGTATGAATCCGATGAACCTCCTTCCAGAAAGAGTGCCATTGTAAACTGATTAGTATTAAATGGAGAATTTTAGAAAAACACTTAGCGAATGTTTGTTATGGTAACCTTGAATTACATAGATTTAGTCCTGCTTTATATCTCCGCTATACTGTTATGAATCCGTTCAATCGCTTTCCGCTATGAACCCCAATGTAAGCTAAATAGAATGCTGTGTAGAATTTTGGAAAAACAGTAAGTAGATGTTTGTTATAATTCTATAAGATTACGTATTGCTATCTCATCAATGCTTATATGAATCCGATCAAACTCCTTCCAGAAAGAATGCCACTGTAAACTGACTAGAATTAAACGGAGAATTTTAGAAATACACTTAGAGAATGTTTGTTATGGTTACCTTGAATTACATAGATTTAATCCTGCTTGATATCTCCTCAGTACTGTTATAAGTCCGTTCAATGGCTTTCTAGTATGAACCCCAATGTAAGCTTCACAGAATGCTATGTAGAATTATGGAAAAACAGTAAGTAGATGTTTCTTATAATTCTATAAGATTACGTATTTACTAGGTATTGCTATCTAGTTGCTAAAAATTGCTACCTCCTCATTTCTTCTACGAATCCTATTAAACTCCTTCCAGAAAGAATGCCATTGTAAACTCAATAGAATTAAACCGAGAATTTTAGAAAAACACTTAGCAAATGTTTGTTATGGTTACTTTGAATAACATAGATTTAGTGCTGCTTTATATCTCCGCTGTTTCGTTATGAATCCTTTCCGCTATGAAAACCAGCGTAAGCTTAATAGAATGCTGTGTAGAATTTTGGAAAAACAGTAAGTAGATGCTTGTTATAATTATATCAGATTACATAGCTGCTAAAAATATCTATCTCCTCATTCCTTCTATGATTCTGATCAAACTCCTGCCGCAAAGAATGCCATTGAAAGCTGATTAGAATTAAACGGAGAATTTTAGAAAAACACTTAGCGAATGTTTGTTATGGTTACCTTGAATTACATAGATTTAGTCCAGCTTGATGTCTCCACAGGACTGTAATGAATCCGTTCAATGGCTTTCCAGTATGAACCCCAATGAAAGCTTAATAGAATGCTATGTAGAATTATGGAAAAAC
>NW_026800013.1:0-7500 GCF_032191835.1 Heteronotia binoei | reverse complement strand
GGTTAGGGTTAGGGTTAGGGTTAGGGTTAGGGTTAGGGTTAGGGTTAGGGTTAGGGTTAGGGTTAGGGTTAGGGTTAGGGTTAGGGTTAGGGTTAGGGTTAGGGTTAGGGTTAGGGTTAGGGTTAGGGTTAGGGTTAGGGTTAGGGTTAGGGTTAGGGTTAGGGTTAGGGTTAGGGTTAGGGTTAGGGTTAGGGTTAGGGTTAGGGTTAGGGTTAGGGTTAGGGTTAGGGTTAGGGTTAGGGTTAGGGTTAGGGTTAGGGTTAGGGTTAGGGTTAGGGTTAGGGTTAGGGTTAGGGTTAGGGTTAGGGTTAGGGTTAGGGTTAGGGTTAGGGTTAGGGTTAGGGTTAGGGTTAGGGTTAGGGTTAGGGTTAGGGTTAGGGTTAGGGTTAGGGTTAGGGTTAGGGTTAGGGTTAGGGTTAGGGTTAGGGTTAGGGTTAGGGTTAGGGTTAGGGTTAGGGTTAGGGTTAGGGTTAGGGTTAGGGTTAGGGTTAGGGTTAGGGTTAGGGTTAGGGTTAGGGTTAGGGTTAGGGTTAGGGTTAGGGTTAGGGTTAGGGTTAGGGTTAGGGTTAGGGTTAGGGTTAGGGTTAGGGTTAGGGTTAGGGTTAGGGTTAGGGTTAGGGTTAGGGTTAGGGTTAGGGTTAGGGTTAGGGTTAGGGTTAGGGTTAGGGTTAGGGTTAGGGTTAGGGTTAGGGTTAGGGTTAGGGTTAGGGTTAGGGTTAGGGTTAGGGTTAGGGTTAGGGTTAGGGTTAGGGTTAGGGTTAGGGTTAGGGTTAGGGTTAGGGTTAGGGTTAGGGTTAGGGTTAGGGTTAGGGTTAGGGTTAGGGTTAGGGTTAGGGTTAGGGTTAGGGTTAGGGTTAGGGTTAGGGTTAGGGTTAGGGTTAGGGTTAGGGTTAGGGTTAGGGTTAGGGTTAGGGTTAGGGTTAGGGTTAGGGTTAGGGTTAGGGTTAGGGTTAGGGTTAGGGTTAGGGTTAGGGTTAGGGTTAGGGTTAGGGTTAGGGTTAGGGTTAGGGTTAGGGTTAGGGTTAGGGTTAGGGTTAGGGTTAGGGTTAGGGTTAGGGTTAGGGTTAGGGTTAGGGTTAGGGTTAGGGTTAGGGTTAGGGTTAGGGTTAGGGTTAGGGTTAGGGTTAGGGTTAGGGTTAGGGTTAGGGTTAGGGTTAGGGTTAGGGTTAGGGTTAGGGTTAGGGTTAGGGTTAGGGTTAGGGTTAGGGTTAGGGTTAGGGTTAGGGTTAGGGTTAGGGTTAGGGTTAGGGTTAGGGTTAGGGTTAGGGTTAGGGTTAGGGTTAGGGTTAGGGTTAGGGTTAGGGTTAGGGTTAGGGTTAGGGTTAGGGTTAGGGTTAGGGTTAGGGTTAGGGTTAGGGTTAGGGTTAGGGTTAGGGTTAGGGTTAGGGTTAGGGTTAGGGTTAGGGTTAGGGTTAGGGTTAGGGTTAGGGTTAGGGTTAGGGTTAGGGTTAGGGTTAGGGTTAGGGTTAGGGTTAGGGTTAGGGTTAGGGTTAGGGTTAGGGTTAGGGTTAGGGTTAGGGTTAGGGTTAGGGTTAGGGTTAGGGTTAGGGTTAGGGTTAGGGTTAGGGTTAGGGTTAGGGTTAGGGTTAGGGTTAGGGTTAGGGTTAGGGTTAGGGTTAGGGTTAGGGTTAGGTTAGGGTTAGGGTTAGGGTTAGGGTTAGGGTTAGGGTTAGGGTTAGGGTTAGGGTTAGGGTTAGGGTTAGGGTTAGGGTTAGGGTTAGGGTTAGGGTTAGGGTTAGGGTTAGGGTTAGGGTTAGGGTTAGGGTTAGGGTTAGGGTTAGGGTTAGGGTTAGGGTTAGGGTTAGGGTTAGGGTTAGGGTTAGGGTTAGGGTTAGGGTTAGGGTTAGGGTTAGGGTTAGGGTTAGGGTTAGGGTTAGGGTTAGGGTTAGGGTTAGGGTTAGGGTTAGGGTTAGGGTTAGGGTTAGGGTTAGGGTTAGGGTTAGGGTTAGGGTTAGGGTTAGGGTTAGGGTTAGGGTTAGGGTTAGGGTTAGGGTTAGGGTTAGGGTTAGGGTTAGGGTTAGGGTTAGGGTTAGGGTTAGGGTTAGGGTTAGGGTTAGGGTTAGGGTTAGGGTTAGGGTTAGGGTTAGGGTTAGGGTTAGGGTTAGGGTTAGGGTTAGGGTTAGGGTTAGGGTTAGGGTTAGGGTTAGGGTTAGGGTTAGGGTTAGGGTTAGGGTTAGGGTTAGGGTTAGGGTTAGGGTTAGGGTTAGGGTTAGGGTTAGGGTTAGGGTTAGGTTAGGGTTAGGGTTAGGGTTAGGGTTAGGGTTAGGGTTAGGGTTAGGGTTAGGGTTAGGGTTAGGGTTAGGGTTAGGGTTAGGGTTAGGGTTAGGGTTAGGGTTAGGGTTAGGGTTAGGGTTAGGGTTAGGGTTAGGGTTAGGGTTAGGGTTAGGGTTAGGGTTAGGGTTAGGGTTAGGGTTAGGGTTAGGGTTAGGGTTAGGGTTAGGGTTAGGGTTAGGGTTAGGGTTAGGGTTAGGGTTAGGGTTAGGGTTAGGGTTAGGGTTAGGGTTAGGGTTAGGGTTAGGGTTAGGGTTAGGGTTAGGGTTAGGGTTAGGGTTAGGGTTAGGGTTAGGGTTAGGGTTAGGGTTAGGGTTAGGGTTAGGGTTAGGGTTAGGGTTAGGGTTAGGGTTAGGGTTAGGGTTAGGGTTAGGGTTAGGGTTAGGGTTAGGGTTAGGGTTAGGGTTAGGGTTAGGGTTAGGGTTAGGGTTAGGGTTAGGGTTAGGGTTAGGGTTAGGGTTAGGGTTAGGGTTAGGGTTAGGGTTAGGGTTAGGGTTAGGGTTAGGGTTAGGGTTAGGGTTAGGGTTAGGGTTAGGGTTAGGGTTAGGGTTAGGGTTAGGGTTAGGGTTAGGGTTAGGGTTAGGGTTAGGGTTAGGGTTAGGGTTAGGGTTAGGGTTAGGGTTAGGGTTAGGGTTAGGGTTAGGGTTAGGGTTAGGGTTAGGGTTAGGGTTAGGGTTAGGGTTAGGGTTAGGGTTAGGGTTAGGGTTAGGGTTAGGGTTAGGGTTAGGGTTAGGGTTAGGGTTAGGGTTAGGGTTAGGGTTAGGGTTAGGGTTAGGGTTAGGGTTAGGGTTAGGGTTAGGGTTAGGGTTAGGGTTAGGGTTAGGGTTAGGGTTAGGGTTAGGGTTAGGGTTAGGGTTAGGGTTAGGGTTAGGGTTAGGGTTAGGGTTAGGGTTAGGGTTAGGGTTAGGGTTAGGGTTAGGGTTAGGGTTAGGGTTAGGGTTAGGGTTAGGGTTAGGGTTAGGGTTAGGGTTAGGGTTAGGGTTAGGGTTAGGGTTAGGGTTAGGGTTAGGGTTAGGGTTAGGGTTAGGGTTAGGGTTAGGGTTAGGGTTAGGGTTAGGGTTAGGGTTAGGGTTAGGGTTAGGGTTAGGGTTAGGGTTAGGGTTAGGGTTAGGGTTAGGGTTAGGGTTAGGGTTAGGGTTAGGGTTAGGGTTAGGGTTAGGGTTAGGGTTAGGGTTAGGGTTAGGGTTAGGGTTAGGGTTAGGGTTAGGGTTAGGGTTAGGGTTAGGGTTAGGGTTAGGGTTAGGGTTAGGGTTAGGGTTAGGGTTAGGGTTAGGGTTAGGGTTAGGGTTAGGGTTAGGGTTAGGGTTAGGGTTAGGGTTAGGGTTAGGGTTAGGGTTAGGGTTAGGGTTAGGGTTAGGGTTAGGGTTAGGGTTAGGGTTAGGGTTAGGGTTAGGGTTAGGGTTAGGGTTAGGGTTAGGGTTAGGGTTAGGGTTAGGGTTAGGGTTAGGGTTAGGGTTAGGGTTAGGGTTAGGGTTAGGGTTAGGGTTAGGGTTAGGGTTAGGGTTAGGGTTAGGGTTAGGGTTAGGGTTAGGGTTAGGGTTAGGGTTAGGGTTAGGGTTAGGGTTAGGGTTAGGGTTAGGGTTAGGGTTAGGGTTAGGGTTAGGGTTAGGGTTAGGGTTAGGGTTAGGGTTAGGGTTAGGGTTAGGGTTAGGGTTAGGGTTAGGGTTAGGGTTAGGGTTAGGGTTAGGGTTAGGGTTAGGGTTAGGGTTAGGGTTAGGGTTAGGGTTAGGGTTAGGGTTAGGGTTAGGGTTAGGGTTAGGGTTAGGGTTAGGGTTAGGGTTAGGGTTAGGGTTAGGGTTAGGGTTAGGGTTAGGGTTAGGGTTAGGGTTAGGGTTAGGGTTAGGGTTAGGGTTAGGGTTAGGGTTAGGGTTAGGGTTAGGGTTAGGGTTAGGGTTAGGGTTAGGGTTAGGGTTAGGGTTAGGGTTAGGGTTAGGGTTAGGGTTAGGGTTAGGGTTAGGGTTAGGGTTAGGGTTAGGGTTAGGGTTAGGGTTAGGGTTAGGGTTAGGGTTAGGGTTAGGGTTAGGGTTAGGGTTAGGGTTAGGGTTAGGGTTAGGGTTAGGGTTAGGGTTAGGGTTAGGGTTAGGGTTAGGGTTAGGGTTAGGGTTAGGGTTAGGGTTAGGGTTAGGGTTAGGGTTAGGGTTAGGGTTAGGGTTAGGGTTAGGGTTAGGGTTAGGGTTAGGGTTAGGGTTAGGGTTAGGGTTAGGGTTAGGGTTAGGGTTAGGGTTAGGGTTAGGGTTAGGGTTAGGGTTAGGGTTAGGGTTAGGGTTAGGGTTAGGGTTAGGGTTAGGGTTAGGGTTAGGGTTAGGGTTAGGGTTAGGGTTAGGGTTAGGGTTAGGGTTAGGGTTAGGGTTAGGGTTAGGGTTAGGGTTAGGGTTAGGGTTAGGGTTAGGGTTAGGGTTAGGGTTAGGGTTAGGGTTAGGGTTAGGGTTAGGGTTAGGGTTAGGGTTAGGGTTAGGGTTAGGGTTAGGGTTAGGGTTAGGGTTAGGGTTAGGGTTAGGGTTAGGGTTAGGGTTAGGGTTAGGGTTAGGGTTAGGGTTAGGGTTAGGGTTAGGGTTAGGGTTAGGGTTAGGGTTAGGGTTAGGGTTAGGGTTAGGGTTAGGGTTAGGGTTAGGGTTAGGGTTAGGGTTAGGGTTAGGGTTAGGGTTAGGGTTAGGGTTAGGGTTAGGGTTAGGGTTAGGGTTAGGGTTAGGGTTAGGGTTAGGGTTAGGGTTAGGGTTAGGGTTAGGGTTAGGGTTAGGGTTAGGGTTAGGGTTAGGGTTAGGGTTAGGGTTAGGGTTAGGGTTAGGGTTAGGGTTAGGGTTAGGGTTAGGGTTAGGGTTAGGGTTAGGGTTAGGGTTAGGGTTAGGGTTAGGGTTAGGTTAGGGTTAGGGTTAGGGTTAGGGTTAGGGTTAGGGTTAGGGTTAGGGTTAGGGTTAGGGTTAGGGTTAGGGTTAGGGTTAGGGTTAGGGTTAGGGTTAGGGTTAGGGTTAGGGTTAGGGTTAGGGTTAGGGTTAGGGTTAGGGTTAGGGTTAGGGTTAGGGTTAGGGTTAGGGTTAGGGTTAGGGTTAGGGTTAGGGTTAGGGTTAGGGTTAGGGTTAGGGTTAGGGTTAGGGTTAGGGTTAGGGTTAGGGTTAGGGTTAGGGTTAGGGTTAGGGTTAGGGTTAGGGTTAGGGTTAGGGTTAGGGTTAGGGTTAGGGTTAGGGTTAGGGTTAGGGTTAGGGTTAGGGTTAGGGTTAGGGTTAGGGTTAGGGTTAGGGTTAGGGTTAGGGTTAGGGTTAGGGTTAGGGTTAGGGTTAGGGTTAGGGTTAGGGTTAGGGTTAGGGTTAGGGTTAGGGTTAGGGTTAGGGTTAGGGTTAGGGTTAGGGTTAGGGTTAGGGTTAGGGTTAGGGTTAGGGTTAGGGTTAGGGTTAGGGTTAGGGTTAGGGTTAGGGTTAGGGTTAGGGTTAGGGTTAGGGTTAGGGTTAGGGTTAGGGTTAGGGTTAGGGTTAGGGTTAGGGTTAGGGTTAGGGTTAGGGTTAGGGTTAGGGTTAGGGTTAGGGTTAGGGTTAGGGTTAGGGTTAGGGTTAGGGTTAGGGTTAGGGTTAGGGTTAGGGTTAGGGTTAGGGTTAGGGTTAGGGTTAGGGTTAGGGTTAGGGTTAGGGTTAGGGTTAGGGTTAGGGTTAGGGTTAGGGTTAGGGTTAGGGTTAGGGTTAGGGTTAGGGTTAGGGTTAGGGTTAGGGTTAGGGTTAGGGTTAGGGTTAGGGTTAGGGTTAGGGTTAGGGTTAGGGTTAGGGTTAGGGTTAGGGTTAGGGTTAGGGTTAGGGTTAGGGTTAGGGTTAGGGTTAGGGTTAGGGTTAGGGTTAGGGTTAGGGTTAGGGTTAGGGTTAGGGTTAGGGTTAGGGTTAGGGTTAGGGTTAGGGTTAGGGTTAGGGTTAGGGTTAGGGTTAGGGTTAGGGTTAGGGTTAGGGTTAGGGTTAGGGTTAGGGTTAGGGTTAGGGTTAGGGTTAGGGTTAGGGTTAGGGTTAGGGTTAGGGTTAGGGTTAGGGTTAGGGTTAGGGTTAGGGTTAGGGTTAGGGTTAGGGTTAGGGTTAGGGTTAGGGTTAGGGTTAGGGTTAGGGTTAGGGTTAGGGTTAGGGTTAGGGTTAGGGTTAGGGTTAGGGTTAGGGTTAGGGTTAGGGTTAGGGTTAGGGTTAGGGTTAGGGTTAGGGTTAGGGTTAGGGTTAGGGTTAGGGTTAGGGTTAGGGTTAGGGTTAGGGTTAGGGTTAGGGTTAGGGTTAGGGTTAGGGTTAGGGTTAGGGTTAGGGTTAGGGTTAGGGTTAGGGTTAGGGTTAGGGTTAGGGTTAGGGTTAGGGTTAGGGTTAGGGTTAGGGTTAGGGTTAGGGTTAGGGTTAGGGTTAGGGTTAGGGTTAGGGTTAGGGTTAGGGTTAGGGTTAGGGTTAGGGTTAGGGTTAGGGTTAGGGTTAGGGTTAGGGTTAGGGTTAGGGTTAGGGTTAGGGTTAGGGTTAGGGTTAGGGTTAGGGTTAGGGTTAGGGTTAGGGTTAGGGTTAGGGTTAGGGTTAGGGTTAGGGTTAGGGTTAGGGTTAGGGTTAGGGTTAGGGTTAGGGTTAGGGTTAGGGTTAGGGTTAGGGTTAGGGTTAGGGTTAGGGTTAGGGTTAGGGTTAGGGTTAGGGTTAGGGTTAGGGTTAGGGTTAGGGTTAGGGTTAGGGTTAGGGTTAGGGTTAGGGTTAGGGTTAGGGTTAGGGTTAGGGTTAGGGTTAGGGTTAGGGTTAGGGTTAGGGTTAGGGTTAGGGTTAGGGTTAGGGTTAGGGTTAGGGTTAGGGTTAGGGTTAGGGTTAGGGTTAGGGTTAGGGTTAGGGTTAGGGTTAGGGTTAGGGTTAGGGTTAGGGTTAGGGTTAGGGTTAGGGTTAGGGTTAGGGTTAGGGTTAGGGTTAGGGTTAGGGTTAGGGTTAGGGTTAGGGTTAGGGTTAGGGTTAGGGTTAGGGTTAGGGTTAGGGTTAGGGTTAGGGTTAGGGTTAGGGTTAGGGTTAGGGTTAGGGTTAGGGTTAGGGTTAGGGTTAGGGTTAGGGTTAGGGTTAGGGTTAGGGTTAGGGTTAGGGTTAGGGTTAGGGTTAGGGTTAGGGTTAGGGTTAGGGTTAGGGTTAGGGTTAGGGTTAGGGTTAGGGTTAGGGTTAGGGTTAGGGTTAGGGTTAGGGTTAGGGTTAGGGTTAGGGTTAGGGTTAGGGTTAGGGTTAGGGTTAGGGTTAGGGTTAGGGTTAGGGTTAGGGTTAGGGT